>NC_064629.1:539444905-539744905 GCF_023864275.1 Schistocerca cancellata | reverse complement strand
AGCAAGCAGGGAGCTAACCGTACCACAGCCGACGGTTTGGAAAATCTTACGGAAAAGGCTAAGGCAGAAGCCTTACCGTTTACAATTGCTACAAGCCCTGACACCCGATGACAAAGTCAAACGCTTTGAATTTTCGGCGCGGTTGCAACAGCTCATGGAAGAGGATGCGTTCAGTGCGAAACTTGTTTTCAGTGATGAAGTGATGGCATTATGTGAAAGATTCAGTGTTTAAACCTCCTCTACCAAGAAACGTGCTAGAACTGCGAGCTAGCATCAATGATGCTTTCGAACTCATTGATGGGGACATGCTGCGCCGAGTGTGGGAGGAACTTGATTATCGACTTGATGTCTGCCAAATCACTAAAGGGGCACATATCGAACATTTGTGAATGCCTAAAAAAACTTTTTGAGTTTTTGTATGTGTGTGCAAAGCATTGTGAAAATATCTCAAATAATAAAGTTATTGTAGAGCTGTGAAATCGCTTCAATCATTTGTAATAACCCTATATTTATTGATAATGTTAAGAAGCCATATGAAATGTGACAAACAAGTAAGGTCAGTAGTATAGAGGTGCAGTGGAGGCTAATGTATGTTCTGGATTCTGGTAGTGTACTGAGTAACTGTAAAGGAAGTCTCATACAGCACTTGAGTTCAACCAATTCCAGCATACTGGTGCAGTATTTTGATCCTTTGTCAAATGTGTATGACAGTAGGTGTCAAAAATATCACAGACTTGCTACTGGATCATAACAAATTGGTATAGGCGTATGAAAGTGGTAACAGAGACATTCAGGAAACTTAAGTGAGAATCTTTGCAAGAATTGGAACCTTTTCTTGCAAAACGCTGGAAGTATAAATATAATACCTTATTTTAAGGAAAATGGTATAAAACTTTTTATCATCTGTTTTGGGAGTTGGGTGTAGTGTGAGAAAATTAAAGCAGATGCCCCCCCCCCCCAACACACACACACACACACACACACACACACACACACACACACACACAACAGGTTTGAAGTGGGAAGTATGTAAATTATATGTAGCTTAATACATTATTCAGAACCAGAATAATTACTTAATGAATTGATAATAGGATAATACATTTCTAAACTTTGTGAGTATGTCTTGAAATTTGTGATTAAAGTCCGTATAATTACAGGGTAGAATGGTTGGGAACCCATATGCAAGCACAGAACCAGGACTTGGCCCTCTGATGCGTGATGTGAAAAATAAAATCTGCCAGGACTGTGAACTTGTGGCATTATTAGAAGATGATAATGGAATGGAATTATTAGTTAACAACAAGATAATAAGTCTGGATTTACCAGTGAGAGAGGTAAGTGAGTGAGTGAGTGAGTGAGTGAGAGAGAGAGAGAGAGAGAGAGAGAGAGAGAGAGAGAGAGAGAGACTAAAACAGAAACTTTACACCCACTACATATAGGTTCTTTAAAAAACTTTCTCTTTTTTAATACAGGTTTACAAAAAGGTTTGGGTTGCAGAAGGGGGTGAGGGTGATGCTATGAGAGTTGTATACAGAATGCGAGGTCTTCTTGGTGATGCTACAGAAGAATTTGTGGAGACTTTGGATGCCAAAAGTGAACAAGAAGTAAATGATGAAGATTTGTACAAGATGGCCAATGTCATGGCTGACTGTGGAGGCTTACAGGTATGTAATGATATAATGTATTATGCCCTGCAGACTTAATGGGCCAATAAAATAAGTATTTACCTTTTTTGACTGCGTTCATTACGGTATCATATTTTATTACTTAGATACATGTGTCATTTCCATTTGATACGTACCCATATTTTCCATAAAGGTACTACAAGCCAGCATCCAACATGCGCCTAATGATAGTGCTTAATTGACATTTTCCAAACTACCTCAGTGGTTACCTTTTTTGCTTAAAGTGGTACATGTATATTTTATGGCACATTTGTTTTCTCCATCTTCCATATCACTGTACAGGGTGGAGCAGAGGAAACACGTTTTGTAAATTACTAGTACTCAGCAGGAACTGGGGCTATTCGCCTTGAACAGCTTCAGGCAGAGAGCTCATACAACGCAGTTGCAGCTACTAAGGAGTGTAGAGCCTTGTGTGTTTGTTGTCGATCAGTTGGTGGGTATTTTTGAAACAATGGTTTTTTTTGGGGGGGGGGGGGCTGCAGTTACTCTGACATCAGATTGCTACATTGAAATGTTAAATAACTTCATGCATTCAGAACTGAAAAGGAATTGGATGAATATGAGATAAATAGATAAATGTGGTTCCAACAAGATGGTGACAGCTCTCACTGCCAGAGCATCTGTGTAAGTGATTCGACAAATGCTTCCTGGACATAACATTTCATGATTCGGTGATTTTTCTGTGACCTGAAAATTTTCCAGACATTGTTTTCCAAACCTAAGTAATGTATGTAAATTAAAAAATTTAATAGTACATTATTTTTAATGCAGTTTTTTTCTCTAAATGAAGCAGTAATTGTTATTCAGTAATGAAAAACAGGCATTTCCTCTGCTCCAACCTGTGTGTACAGCACTCAATTTGCTACATGGAGAAAGGGAGAAAAAATAAATAGAAGAAAGCTATTATGGCCTCTGGCATCATGTGACACAAGATTTAGTATACTTTTGTTGAGGAAATTTGCTGATTAGGACTCAAGTTGTTTTGTCAACTATTCATTAATATTCTCATTTCTATTTTTGTTTAGAAATTATAATTGCTACTTGCCAAATCTGGATTGTGGGAGGCCAAAGCATATCCATGAAGACTGAAGACTGTTGCCAAAATGCTTCAATGTATATAGCTATTTGCGAGCATGTATCACCATAATTGCTGCTTCACCTTATGTTCTTAGTAATTCAACAAAGGTCAAATGTACAATATTAAAACTTGATTTTAATATGGTTTGCATACAATCCATCACTAGCTCTCTGTCACAGGTCTAATAAAGACTAGAAATAAGTTTTATTGTTTGCTTTATCATTGGTTCTTCTGGCCACAGCAAGCACATCTACTTTTATTTGGTGGTTTCTTTTGAAACAACTGAAACCTGTGCTTCATAAGCTAAAATGATTATGAGCCATAACAAGTCAACTATCTGACACCATAACAAAAAAGTACTAGTCACACTCATTACAATGTGTAACCATCAATGGAGTGTTGGAGTGTTCTCCTGTCCACCAGTCACACCAGTTTCAAAACAAAGCATCACTATTGTAAAGCTTCTGACGCAGGTCTTAAGTCACTTGGCTCTGCTTATGACATAGCCTCCTTACACAAGTGTGCTCCAGTGCAAGGGCCCACCCATTTATGGTGTTTGTGACATAAACATTTTAGTGTGTCATATTTATAAGTGCATTTTATATTATGATGACAGTATATCTGTAAATGGAAGATGACGGGATATCTGTAAATTGAAGATGTGCTCTCTGTCTTGGGCAATGACAAGATGATTATAGTAATTTCTGACAATTTAGTGTATTATTTGGACTTGTGCCTAAATTTATAGCCTGTTCTGTGTAACATTAGGTCTGGCTCATGCTTTTTAAGTCTGGAGATCAGCCAGCCTCATTTTACGATTGCCATTTTTCATTGTTCTATTTCTCGTCATAACAAAAATTTCAGAGCTAGTTCATAAAGAGCTATTGGTGGGTTCATTGATAAATTTTTTAGTTTTATCTCCTTTTAAGCAACACTTGTCTCATGATAGTGATGTATGGACACTGAAAACCTAGCTGTCATGTACCCACTCAAACATATCATCCTCATCATAAACGTCTGCACGACTACTCTGCATTTCACACTCAAGTGCTTGTCAAAGGTTTCATCGAACTACTTTGACCATTTCTCTCCTGTTCCATCCCCAGATAGCATGTGTGAAAAATGTACACGAAAATATTTCTGTGCGATCTCTCATTGCTGTCATTTTATTACAGTGACCATTTCTTATTGTGGTGGTGGTCATTAACAAAATATTTTCGCATTTGGAAGAGAAAATTGGTGATTGAAATTTTGTGTAAAGGTCTCACCACAACTAAAAACACCTTTGTTTTAATGAATGCCAACGCAGCTCCCATATTGTATCAGTGATGCTCTTTCCCCTATTTCATGGTAATATAAGACAAGCTGCCCTTCTTCGAACTTTTGATGATGTCCTCCATCAACCCTATCTGGTAAGGATACTACTCGATCCAACAATACTCAAGAGGAGGACAGGCAAATGTAGTGTAGGCAGTCTAGTAAATTTGTTCTGCCAGCAAATCAGAGTCTGTTGTTTGCTTTCCTCACAACATTTTCTGTGTGAAGGTTCTAATTTAAGTAGTTCCTAATTGTAATCCAAAGGTATTTAGTTGAATTGACAACCTTTAAATTTGTGTTACTTATCGTGTAACTGAAATTTAATGTATTCCTGTTGTTGTTTGTAAGGAAGACCTCACTTTTTTATTTATTTATATATTTATTTATTTACTTATTTATTCTTATGAGTCAGTTGCCACTTTTCTCACTATACAGATATCTTGGCTAAATCATTTTGTAATAGGTTTTGATCTTTGCCATATGGTAAATGGTAGCATGATCAGTCTCCTAAATCATTTATATAGATTAAAAACAGCAGAGGGCCTATAATACTTCTCTGGGGACCTGAGATATCACTTCTGTTTCACTCAATGCCGTCTCTTCAGTAACTACGATCCATGACCTTACTGGAAATATGAAATCAGTTTGACATCACCTGTCAGGAGCACTCATTATGTCATGTAAATAATGGACCAGTTGTGTTATACTCAAGTTTCACTGTCACCATAGTGTATGCTGTTTTGTCACAAGTCACTGTAATGGAAACAAGACACAAATTTGAACTTACCCCAAGAACTGTATTCCATGCCTTGTCCAAATTAAATTATTACCTAATCCAACTCTGTAGCTTCCTTGAAGACAGAATCCCAAAAGGAAGAGGTAGATGTTGAGATCTCCTCATCAATGTAGTTCATGGAATGCCCTATATCACTACAATGTTTGCCACGGCTGACTTGTCTGGCTGCGATAAGTGTGTGTATCTTTGATGTTCCACACATCTCTCATGAACAGAGTGTGTTGTTTGACCTACGTTGTTTGACAACAATTTCCATAAGGAAAGCAATAAATTGTCCTTTACAGAGCCAAGTAAAGCTGCAATCTTAGTCACCTTAATGCAGTGTTTCTCGAGAATATGGCCTGTCTTCAAGGAAAGACCGGTGGTGGAGTGTTCGTCGCTGTTAGTAGTAGTTTATCCTGTAGTGAAGTAGAAGTGGATAGTTCCTGTGAATTATTATGGGTGGAGGTTTCACTCAACAACCGAGCTAGGTTAATAATTGGCTCCTTTTAGCGACCTCCCGACTCAGCAGCATTAGTGGCAGAACAACTGAGAGAAAATTTGGAATACATTTCACATAAACTTTCTCAGCATGTTATAGTCTTAGGTGGAGATTTCAATTTACCAGATATAGAATGGGACACTCAGATGTTTAGGACGGGTGGTAGGGACAGAGCATCGAGTGACATTATACTGAGTGCACTATCCGAAAATTACCTCGAGCAATTAAACAGAAAACCGACTCTTGGAGATAACATCTTGGACCTACTGATAACAAACAGACCCGAACTTTTCGACTCTGTATGTGCAGAACAGGGAATCAGTGATCATAAGGCCATTGCAGCATCCCTGAATATGTAAGTTAATAGGAATATAAAAAAAGGGAGGAAGGTTTATCTGTTTAGCAAGAGTAATAGAAGGCAGATTTCAGACTACCTAACAGATCAAAACGAAAATTTCTGTTCTGACACTGACAATGTTGAATGTTTATGGAAAAAGTTCAAGGCAATCGTAAAATGCGTTTTAGACAGGTACGTGCCGAGTAAAACTGTGAGGGACGGGAAAAACCCACCGTGGTACAACAACAAAGTTAGGCAACTACTGCGAAAGCAAAGAGAGCTTCACTGCAAGTTTAAACGCAGCCAAAACCTCTCAGACAAACAGAAGCTAAACGATGTCAAAGTTAGCGTAAGGAGGGCTATGTGTGAAGCGTTCAGTGAATTAGAAAGTAAAATTCTATGTACTGACTTGACAGAAAATCCTAGGAAGTTCTGGTCTTACGTTAAATCAGTAAGTGGCTCGAAACAGCATATCCAGACACTCCGGGATGATGAAGGCATTGAAACAGAGGATGACACGCGTAAAGCTGAAATACTAAACACCTTTTTCCAAAGCTGTTTCACAGAGGAGGACCGCACTGCAGTTCCTTCTCTAAATCCTCGCACAAACGAAAAAATGGCTGACATCGAAATAAGTGTCCAAGGAATAGAAAAGCAACTGGAATCACTCAACAGAGGAAATTCCACTGGACCTGACGGATACCAATTCGATTCTACACAGAGTATGCGAAAGAACTTGCCCCCCTTCTAACAGCCGTGTACCGCAAGTCTCTAGAGGAACGGAAGGTTCCAAATGATTGGAAAAGAACACAGGTAGTCCCAGTCTTCAGGAAGAGTCGTCGAGCAGATGCGCAAAACTATAGACCTATATCTCTGACGTCGATCTGTTGTAGAATTTTAGAACATGTTTTTTGCTCGAGTATCATGTTGTTTTTGGAAACCCAGAATCTACTATGTAGGAATCAACATGGATTCCGGAAACAGCGATCGTGTGAGACCCAACTCGCTTTATTTGTTCATGAGACCCAGAAAATATTAGATACAGGCTCCCAGGTAGATGCTATTTTTCTTGACTTCCGGAAGGCGTTCGATACAGTTCCGCACTGTCGCCTGATAAACAAAGTAAGAGCCTACGGAATATCAGACCAGCTGTGTGGCTGGATTGAAGAGTTTTTAGCAAACAGAACACAGCATGTTGTTATCAATGGAGAGACGTCTACAGACATTAAAGTAACCTCTGGCGTGCCACAGGGGAGTGTTATGGGACCATTGCTTTTCACAATATATATAAATAACCTAGTAGATAGTGTCGGAAGTTCCATGCGGCTTTTCACGGATGATGCTGTAATATACAGAGAAGTTGCAGCATTAGAAAATTGTAGCGAAATGCAGGAAGATCTGCAGCGGATAGGCACTTGGTGCAGGGAGTGGCAACTGACCCTTAACATAGACAAATGTAATGTATTGCAAATACATAGAAAGAAGGATCCTTTATTGTATGATTATATGATAGCGGAACACACACTGGTAGCAGTTACATCTGTAAAATATCTGGGAGTATGCGTGCGGAACGATTTGAAGTGGAATGATCATATAAAATTAATTGTTGGTAAGGCGGGTACCAGGTTGAGATTCATTGGGAGAGTCCTTAGAAAATGTAGTCCATCAACAAAGGAGGTGGCTTACAAAACACTCGTTCGACCTATGCTTGAGTATTGCTCATCAGTGTGGGATCCGTACCAGATCGGGTTGACGGAGGAGATAGAGAAGATCCAAAGAAGAGCGGCGCATTTCGTCACAGGGTTATTTGGTGACCGTGATAGCGTTACGGAGATGTTTAGCAAACTCAAGTGGCAGACTCTGCAAGAGAGGCGCTCTGCATCGCGGTGTAGCTTGCTCGCCAGGTTTCGAGAGGGTGCGTTTCTGGATGAGGTATCGAATATATTGCTTCCCCCTACTTATACCTCCCGAGAAGATCACGAATGTAAAATTAGAGAGATTAGAGCGCGCATTGAGGCTTTCAGACAGTCGTTTTTCCCGCGAACCATACGCGACTGGAACAGGAAAGGGAGGTAATGACAGTGGCACGTAAAGTGCCCTCCGCCACACACCGTTGGGTGGCTTGCGGAGTATAAATGTAGATGTAGATGTAGAAAGAGAGCCCACATAGGGCAAAAACCCACTTGACCTGAAGGAATTACCATCTTCTTCCCCCATCACATACCTGCATTCTAGGTTTTGCATTGAATGCTTTACGAATTTGCTGCAGAGAAAATGCATTTGCTTTAAAAATGCTCTTTAGATATGTGAGCTCTTCTTGCAAATTATCTTTATTGGATATACAGTGCACCCTGTGCACTAAGGTCTTAAGGACACCTGTAGTCTGTGAAGGGTGATGGCAGCTTACTGGCATGTACGAGGGCATTTCGAAAAGTAAAGATACGGTGGCTCGCAGTCCTTAAATTGAACATTTATTTAGAAAACGTCAGTTACATCTTATTAACTGGATTATCTGTTATTTTTTGACATAATCACCCCCGTTATCCAAACATTTGTTAAGTTGGTGCACAAGCTTTTGTATCCCACAGTCATAGAAGTTTGCCGCCTGTTGTCGGAACCACATTTCAACTTCATCTTTGATCTCTTCATTGTCGTGGAATGATTTTCCACCAAGATGTGACTTCAGGTAATGGAAGACATGGAAGTCGTTGGGCGCAAGGTCCGGGCTGTATGACGGATGGTCCAATATGTCCCATTTGAATTGTTTGAGTAGTGCTTTGGTTATGAGCGCTGTGTGAGGCCGAGCGTTGTCATGAAGCAAGCAGACTCCACTTGTCAGCATTCCCCTGCGTTGCAAAGTCTGGCAATATGCAGCAGCATTAATTGTCGTTCCAGGAGGCATAAATTCCAACAGAAGAATGCCTTGTCTGTCCCAAAAAACAGAAGCCATGATTTTCTTCGCTGAAATCGACGTTTTGCATTTCTTGGCTTTTGGTGAATTCGAATGGCGCTACTGCATTGATTGTTGCTTGAATTCAGGTGTATGGTGATAAACCCACGTCTTGTCACCTGTCACAATGTGATTAAGGAACTCATCACGTGCTTCAGCATAGCATGTGAGAAAGTCGAGTGCAAAGCCCTTCCTTTTCTTTTTGTGTTCTTCTGTTAACAGTTTTGGAACCCAGCGCGCACAAAATTTCCTGTGCCTAACTTGACAGTCACAATGACATAAAGAGTTGTCATTGACACGTTCGGTATGATCTGATGCAATTCTTTCAATGTGAGACGGCTATTCGCACGAATTGCTTCCTCCGTTCTCCGAAGAAGGGCATCAGAGATCACAGATGACCGACCTGTTCTTTGTTCGTCATGGACATCAGTCCTACCTTCAGAGAAATGATGACACCATTTTGTTACTTTTTGTCAATTCATAATGTTCTCATAAACAGAAACAATTTCTTTGTGAATATCTGCTGGTTGCTGACCTTTTGCATGAAGAAAATGTATGACAGAGCGCACTTCGCATTTGGCGGGATTCTGAATCGGCGCAGCCATTTTAAACACGACCTACTCCAACCAGAAGCAACGTTCAACTGCCGAACAACCGCAAGGAGAAATCTAACGGTTCAAGGTTAACACCAGTGTTGCCAACTTGCTCACCAAAACTCTTCTGTTCCTCTGGCGTACGGTGTATCTTTACTTTCCAAAATACCCTCGTAGATATAGATGTGTGTGTGTGTGTGTGTGTGTGTGTGTGTGTGTGTGTGTGTGTGTGTGTGTGTGTGTGTGTGTGTAGGTTTATGATACATGGCATGTCCTAATGTGCCGTCAACTTTACAGTGAACAACAACATCCAAAAAGGGGAGGCAGCAATCTTTTTCTATTTCCATAGTAAATTTGATACTAACATGTATAGAATTCAGATGCTCAAGAAATTGATGTAATTCATCCATCCCATGCAGCTGTACCACAAATGTGTCGTCCATGTACTTCCAGAAGACAGTTGGTTTAAAACTTGCTGAGTCCAGTGCTTTGTCCTTGAAGTCTCCCATGCATAAATTAGCTACCAGAAGGGAGATGAGGTGTCCCATAGCAACTCCATCAATCTGCTCATAAAATTCACCATTAAACTGAAGATAACATGACAAAAGCAAATGTTCAAATAAGACCATGATCTTATCAAAATGTTGGCTGATAAGAGACAGAGTCCTTTAAAGGTACCTTGGTATATAGTACCACATCAAAACAAACGAGCACATCCGTACTATTTAGCCTGACGCTGCTGAGTCACTGAATAAAATCCATAGAATTACGAACGTGGTGACTAAATTTTCCTACCAATCATTTTAATAAGGAAGCTAAATATTTGGCAGAAAATTATATTGGTGAGCCAGTAGTGCTCGTTACATGCCTCATTAACAGATCCTCTAGAAACTCATCCTGATCCATCTTGTGAACTTTAGCAAGCCCATAAAATCTCTGTGGTACTGTACCTCGCACTTTTAAACTTCTTATGACTTCCTTTGGTAGTGATGAGACTTTCAGCAAGGCAGCAGTCACCTTGTTGTTGATCTTCTGGTATGCACCCGAACTAGGTAAACCACCTATCTTGGACAAATACTCAACAATAGCACACTTTTCTGCAGGAAATTGTAAAAGTCTAGATTGGAACTAGTGGCATAGTTCATGTTTTATGCAACAATGTTGTTGATGCTTATGATGAGGTGTAACAGGAACGATAGGGAGGGTGTCAGCTGCTGGTTCTACACAGCCGATGAGAGAGTGGCGGGCAGACAATATGTTTGGAAGCAACAGACATTGTAACATTCTCACATCAGTAACAGAAGCAAAATCCACTATTTATTCAGAGAGAAAAAAAAGCTACTTTCTCAAGTCCCACTGTAACCAAAACCTCAGAAATTAACATATTTTGAAGAAACAGCTAAATATTTGTGACAACAAAGATCTACCCTAGTTCAATAGAAGTCTTTAATTTTTATTAGTAGAAATATGTTTAAAAAGTACACATTTACCTAGGAGCTTTTTAAAAAAAAAAAAAAGTGGGTCGTCTTATGCTTGGGTAAATATAAATACGGTAAGTGTTTGGATTTTTCCATGCACTGTTAGAGAACGGTACGGTAGAGAAATGATCTGAAGATGTTTCATTGAAGTCTCTGCCAAGCACTTAAGTGTGAATTGCAGATTAGTAATGTAGATGTCTATTTATTTTTGTTCTTACCATGTACAAACATTATAACATGCTTATCGTAATACACTGAGGCGACAAGAAGTCATGGGATACCTCCTAATTTCATGTCTTACCTCCTTTTGCCCAGCATAGTACAGCAACTCAACATGGCATGGACTCGACAAAATGTTCGATGTCCCATGCACAAAAATTGAGCCATACTGTCTCTATAGCCATCCATAATTGCAAAAGTATTGCCAGTGCAGGATTTTGTGTACAAACTAGCCTCTCGATTACGTCCCATAAATGTTCGATGGGATTCACATTGGCAATCTGGGTGGCCAAATCATCTGCTTGAACTGACCAGAATATTCTTCAGGCAAGTCACAGACAGTTGGGCCTGGTGACATCATCGTTGTTTGGGAACATGAAGTCCATGAATGACTACAAATGGTCTCCAAGTAGCCAAACATAAGCATTTGCAATCAATGATCACTTCAGTTGGACCAGAGGACCAAGTCAATTCCACTTAACACAGCCCACACGATTATGGAGCCACCACCAGCTTGCACAGTGCTGTGTTGGCAACTTGGGTCCCTGGCTTTGTGGGGTCTGCACAACACTCGAACCCTACCATCGATTCTTTCCAACTTAAATCAGAACTCATCTGAGTAGGCTACGGTTTCCCAGTCATCTAGGGTCCAACTAATACTGTCACAAATCCAGAAGAGATGCCGCAGGCAATTTCATACTGTTAACAAAGCACTCGCGTCCATTGTCTACTGCCAAAGCCCATTAAGGCCATATTTTGCCACACAGTCCTAACAGATGCATTATTTATACATCCCACATTGATTTCTGTAGTTACTCACACAGTGTTGCGTGTCTGATAGCACTGACAACTCTAAACAAACGACACTGCTCTTCATCATTGGGTGAAGCCTGTCAGCCATTGCTTTGTCTGTGGTGAGAGGTAATGCCTGAAATGTGGTGTTCTTGGCACACTCTTGACACAGTGGATCTCAGAATATTGAACTCACTAACAATTACTGAAATGGAATATTCCATGCTTCTAGCTCCAACAACTATTCAGTGTTCAGAGTACTAAATCCCAGCATGTGGCCATAATCACGCTGGAAGCCTTCTCAGATGAATCACCTGAATACAGATGACAGCTCAGCCAATGCAATGTCCTTTTCTATCTTGTGTATGCTGTATTACTGCCGTTTGTATATGCACATCTCTCTATCCAACTACTTTTCCGATGCGTATTATACATATAATGCAAAATATGTAGAATGCGTGGTTAGATGCAAGATAGGGCTTGATGGCTCTATGGCTCTAATCTTGCCAAGTTAAGTAAATTACTTTCTTCCTCCCTGCCATGTAAAGGACTCTTCAGATCGGAAAGCTATCATTGTTGCCACTGTGTGTGTGTGTGTGGGGGGGGGGGGGGGGGGGAGAGAGAGAGAGAGAGAGAGAGAGAGAGAGAGAGAGAGAGAGAGAGAGAATATGCCCACAAGTTTTCAGTTTGGCTGTGTTATGCCTCACATAGAGTGCTGTACAGTCATTGCATCATAGCTGATATGTAACCTGGCTGCTTTCACACATGGCTCTTCCTTTTTTGGGTGGGAAATGCCTGTGATTGGACTGTGATGGGAATTGGTGGATGGATTTATGGGACAGGTCTTGCATCTGTGCTGACCACAGGCAATTGACCCAAGAGGCACAGGTTTAAGAGCAGGAATAGGTACAGACAAGGACATTTTCTAGGTTGTGTGCATGGCAGAACACTACTCAAGGGGTGTGGGTATGATTTGGATAGGATATCTCTCACCTCAGGGCACGAAGAGAGATAGTCAAAGTCCTGGTGGAAGGTGTGGTTGAGGCTTTCAAGGCCAGGGTGATACTGAGTGATCAGAGGAGTGCTGGCCGGTGGCTGTTTAACAGAGGAAGAGATGGCACAGGAGATGTGTTTATGGATGTGCTGGACGGGATATTGTCCATCAAAAAAAGGCTCCGATAAGGTTATCGGTATATTTCGACAACTCCTGCTCTCCACTGCAGATGTGGTGTGTGTACAGGTGAGAAAGCTGTGAGGAAGAAACTTTTTGACGTGGAATGGGTGACAGCTGTTGACGGAGGCACTGTTAGTGGTTGGTGCACTTCATATGAATTATATACTTATGGAGCCATCTGAGGGGTGGAGATTAGTATCTACAAAGGTGGCTCACTTAGTTGAGAAAGACCAGGTGAAGCAAATTTGGGATTAGGTGATGAGATTTTATGGAGGAAAGTGCAAAGGCTGTTCTTGCTGTGACTCTAAATCAAGAAAATGTCATCAGTGAATCTGAACCAGAGAAAGGGTTTTAGGTGTTGATTGGATGGGAAGGATGGCCTGTAAATAAGCAGGTATGGGATGGTAACATGCAAGTACGTATAGGAGTACCACAGATTTGTTTATACATTTGGCCTTTGGAAATGAAATAATTGTGGGTCAGTATGTGGTTGCTTGAAGGATTAGGAAAGAGGTGGTGTGTTTGGTATCGGAAGGGCATTGGAGAAGGTAGTGTTCCATGGCGGCAGGGCCATAGGCATGGTGGATTTTAGTGTACAAGGACGTTGCATCAACCGTGACCAACAAGAAATCTGAGGCTGTGAAGGAAGTGGGCAGTGTCTGGGAGGTAGGATGGGAGGTTAGGGATGATAGTTTGAGCAGTAGGCAGAGGTTCCTTCTGTGGGAGAATTGTAACCAGCCACAGTGGGATGACTGTTAGAGAGACCTGTGGGTTTGGGTTTGTAAAGTTCAGGGAGTAGGTAAAAGATGTGAGGATAGGGATTGCTGGTGTGAGGAAGAAGATGGATTTCAGGTGTCAGGTTTTTGGATGGACCTAAGGCCTTGAGGAGCAGTTAGAGGTCATGTTGCACTTTTGGATTGGGATCATTCTCGCAGGGTTTGTATGCATAGGTGTTGCAAAGTTGGTGGAGACCCTCAGCCACATAGCCACTACAATTCATGACCACGATGGTGAAGCCTTTGCCTGTGGGAAGGATGATACCTCTTTCCCACTAAACCCTCCTTACTTCCTTCCCTAGCCCCTCCCCACTGCCATCAGCAGAGGAAACTGCTTTCAAAAATTGCTCATCAATAATCAGTCTCTCCATTGCCATGTGTGCATGTCAGCGTGTGTAACTAAAAAAAAAAAGAGCTGAAAACTTGGAGTAGAAAGTTGGTGATTGAAATTTCATGAGAAGAATATTGTTGGTTTTTGTTTTTGTTGGACAGCTCATGCCCTTATGATTTCTTCAGAGTCTGAGTGAAACTCCTCTACATTCCCTACATATTTTGCATTTATTTGTTTCACTCTTACCTACCTACAAAGCGGTCTGCAAAAAATAAAAATTGTGATTAACCTTGATATCCCATTCCTTTTTCTTGGTCCTCTGAGTACCGTATTTACTCGAATCTAAGCCGCACCTGAAAAATGAGACTCAAAATCAAGGGAAAAAAAAATTTACCGAATCTAAACCGCACCTGAAAATTGAGACTCAAAATTCAAGGGAAGAGAAAAGTTTAAGGCCGCACCTCCAAATCGAAACAAAGCTGAACTATGAGACACAATTTAGGTCAAATGAATGATGATACAGCTACAGTAGTTTGGTTCGAGTCATAAGCTTAGCAGTTAAGCTTTACCAGGTAGCCATTGCTATGCGTCAGGCGCTCCGTCCGTATTTATACGGGTTCCCTTCCTTTTTCACATGCTTCGTCTGGTTTGAATTGATTGCTCATTTTTCTTTGATCTGATAAGTGCCGTTCTCTTTGTTATGGGTGTTTACGTCACTCTAGCTGAAAATGCATTATTGTACTGTGCCATGCATTGTTTGTCGCATTCTGATGTGTGTTTACGATCTGTCGCCGCTCGCGGCATGGCTTGCGTTTGTGCGCCCTATCGCTGCTTACAATTAAAAAAAGAGAGGAATTGTCTCATTAGTGAAACAATGGTGAGAGACTGCTATTTGTTGTTACTTATACTGCTGCTTTCTTTGATAATGATCAACAAGAACCAAATAATAGACTGCGTATGATAGATGTTCTGAACGAGAGTTTAGCTAAAAAAATTTCTCCGTTTGAAAATCTTTGCAGACGCCTCTCTTGTACATTACATTCTGCACAGAAATTAGTGTCATCTTAGATTTAAAAATCTAGTCAATTGCCGTGCTTCATTTCTGACTGTATCACTATTAGGCATAAGAATAATAAGAATATAAACATGACATGGTATGTATAGTCTTCCGCGTTTGCTGTTGTCTCACACTAGTTTCGTAGTTTATTAGGCAGACAGGATTTAAATGAGATAGCAGCAAACACGAAAAATACAAGGCAAAATGTTTATATGTGTATTGTTCTTATGGTGAAGAGAATACTGCATGTGATTCACAATTCATAAAAGTTCCTATTAGCAACCATCTCTTCTCACAGGGAGCAAAAAAATTCAGAACGTGGAGTTGGCCATATTGATAAACATCCCAAACAGTCTTGCCAGTCGGATTTTTGTAGTACATTGAAATGCTGCTACATTTGAAGATGAACAATACATAATTTGTATTTACTTTGTTGGATAATGTATGAAAATGCAGTGGTCGAAACTCGGGGCGGAGAAAAAAGCTCGTCTTCCACTTTTTTTAAATTTTTTTACTGACGCAGAAGTTTTGGCACCAGTATTTATCTTTATGCCTGCAAAGCATGCCTGTGTAGCGCTACATATTTTCGACGGCAGAAGTTAGTTGTGGCGGCACCTACCAACATTTTTCATAACTTCCGCTTACTTTACACTCGATTCTAAGCCGCAGGCAGGTTTTGGAAAACAAAAACCGGAAAAAAAAGTGCAGCTTAGATTCGAGTAAATATGGTATGTGGCTGCAATGGCATGATGTAATTAGTAAATAAACAAGCTTGATGAATGACACTTGTAGCAGTGAGCAAAACATTATAGACACTATGCCGAAATGACTTTGGCCGTGCATCCAGACAAAATTTCATATTGGAATTTACAACAGCTACAGAAGCCTCCATGCATGTCCACCTTTACGTGTGTTACAGGATTGCATCTGTTAAGAGTAAATCATAATGCATTAGTAGTAATTTAGCATTTACAAAAGGTTTGTATTTGTGTATTATCAGGTCTTCAGTCTGAAAGAGCAGACAGGATTTCCATATTGTTGTGTATATTTACAGTTTATTGTTGAGACAATTATTTGTTCTGTGACTTATCAAAATTTTACTTTCAGATTATGCTTGACCGGTTTGCTGCTATTAAAGAGACAACAAAGTCAAAACCATTGCTTCAAGTACTATTGAAATTATTTAAGCTCTGCCTTAAGGTACAACGTAATCAGGAGTTGCTGATCGATCCTGAATTAGGAACTGTTCCTGTTCTTCTCAGAATAGTCCACTTGTGCTTGGTAAATAAATGTGAGAAAACCATCACAGAACAGCTATTACAGGTGAGGATATTTTTACTGCAAGAGCAGTGTACATTCAAATCTTAATAATATTTTGAGAATGAATATAATCTTGTGTCTGATATTACCAGCAAGGAATTTCTCCAGTAGAATATTTTATAAATTAATTCACATTTTCTGTTACACAATAATTTGATCATTGTAAACAAGTAAAAGGATTGTTAACACTGTTTGAGGAGATGGAATGCATATTTTTAAGTTTGTTCTTGCCATCCAGGTACGATATACAATACCCAAGAATAGTAGAAATTTATGCTAGAAAATTACTAGTTGTAGAAGAGGGAAATCATAGTTCTCAATAAAGTAAATCAGTGAGTTACTAATACACACTCCAAACAAAACAGAAAAATTTCTGTTATGTAATGTGTTTGTCAGAAACTGGTTCAGAATTGACTAATGTAAACACAGTATACCTATTGTGAAATTATTAGCCAACCAGTTTTCAAAATTGTCAACAGTAATATTTTGGGAAAAGTATGACTAAATGAAAAGGATTCAGGTGAATCTTAACCAGTTTTCTACTGTATTATAAACATTAAGATAGTACTTTTTGACATTTCACAGTGGTGACAAATTCAGTGTCACAAGAACTGAAACTGTTGTCTGGCACTTTATGATGCATAGGATAGCATCACTTCATAGATGCATGTGACAAAAATTGTGTACATTGTTGTGTATCCCAGGAATGTGGGTCCATCATGTGTCGTCATAATATGCTACACAAATTGACAACAAAGGTGTTCGTAATGTCTTCTCAAAATAAAAGTTCAGTACACGTCTTGTTCCATTACTTCATTTTGCCATTTCAAAAATCTGCTTACAATAAGGGCGTGCTTCCTCTGTCCCCTATGGGTGCTGTTAACGCTCAAAAATTTCTTGTCCTGGGGCCATATGCCATTGGTCTCAGTGCTGCAGCATTCAAATCACAAGTATGCATGTTCCTTTTTCAATCTGGTGGAAACATAAATTACACTGTGTTTGAAGATTTGCTAATATACAGACACAGAGACAGACAGACAGACGTGTCTCCTTCATTAGTGCTAAATGTTTTGTACAAATCTTTTGTTATTGATATATTCATGCTTGATGGGAAAAATCTTACGCCTGTATTGGAAACAGGTCATTAAACTGAAAGACCTGTTCCTTTCTGTGCTTTAAGTGCTTACATTTTGCTCAACTTTAAGAACAAGCACACTAATTACTTGCTTTTGTTTTAACACCAAAAACATTATCCTGTCTGGAATACACAATTTTTCATGATAAAATGTCACACAAACAACCGGCTATTCATCAGTATACCCCAGCTCTGTTATTCTTGATTCCTTTGCCTGGTAAGGTGTTTTTAAATAGGATTCATTGTGGTTGAGTCCATAATGATAACATTTTAGAGACAAATCCATACAGTAAAATTCGGTGATGCCTTTATAATTCCCAGGATACTGGATTGTTAGAGCCCTTTCAACAGCCGCATGCTGTTGGTGATACTGTCCTTAACCAAGATGATTTTTTTCCTAACCAATTTTTGTGATTGCTAGGATCTTTCTTCTACATTTGTCCTTTGTGTGTTTGATCATTATGATATGGAAAAACAAAACAGACGTGTGACGTGGCAAGAATAATGACTGGTAGAACACTTTTGAATCCTTATTTGCAAAAATCTGTCAGCTAATTGTAGAAAGTAAGGTTGTAGGTGCATTAGTTATACTGCTAGGACTACTTCAAACAGGACAGTAGTCATATCTAAAATATAACTGGGAAAAGTTTTATCATGAACTTAGCCAATGTTTTAGTTTTAAGGTTGTAGTTATTAATATTACATCTCGGTTCTGTGCATGTTGAGTTACTGACAAGTTAAATCTTTCAGATCACAGAAACCATACTGCTGAAGGCCACTTCACGACCTGTTGAAGACTTTCAGAGATTTTCTGCTTCTTTTGGAGGTACTTTACATGTAGAGGCACTGTTGCCTTTTACCATCAGTTCCTCCTGTGACAAGCAACCCACCATTGCTGTTGCATCTCACCCGGATTTTGGCAGCTCTTACATACTGCAATGAGGAGAGAATGGCTTTGTTGTGTAATCATTTCAAGTCTGTGATAGACTTCAATAAGTTTGATTCTGAGCATACACCAGATGATGAACAGAAGGTTAGTTTGTGGTCATCATCATCATCATCATCTTCTTCTTCTTCTTCTTCTTCTTCTTCTTCTGCTCGTTACCATTTATTGTTATTGTCTGAGAAACTGGTATTGTACAACAGCTCTTTGTGGCTACTATGATGATACTATGTTGCAGCTTGAACTTTTCTGTACACTAACGGATGGAATTGAACGAAATGACATTGGAAACACATTGAAGGATTACATTATAAGCCTTGGTATTGTACAGAAAGCATTGGACTATATAATGGTAAGTTGTTCATTGCTGTTATGATTATGGTTTGACTGAATTAGTACAGTAACTGTAAAAAAGATTATTTTAAAAAATTGCATTTTATTATGTGCTTCAGGTTCGTGCACCTACAGATAAGCCAATATTGGTACGTAGCGACTGTGAGCTGTGGAAGGATTTTATTTCGAAACCTTCACTTAAATACATTCTAAGATTCCTGACAGGACTTGCAGGAAATCACCCTGCAACACAGGTGAGTTGCGCAGTTAATTATAAAGTCAAAGTATTCTAAATTAATCTAGTACATTAAATATTGGCTCCTGCTTACAAGGGAACATCCCCATCGCACCCCCCTCAGATTTAGTTATAAGTTGGCACAGTGGATAGGCCTTGAAAAACTGAACACAGATCGATCGAGAAAACAGGAAGAAGTTGTGTGGAACTATGAAAAAATAAGCAAAATATACAAACTGGGTCGTCCATGCGTAAGATAGGCAATATTAAGGGCAATGTGAGGCAAGAAGCTCCGTGGTTAGCGTGAACAGCTGCGGAACGAGAGGTCCTTGGTTCAAATCTTCCCTCGACCGAAAATTTTAACTTTTTATTTTCAGTTTATGTGAAAAACTCTTATGTTTTCATCACTTTCTTGGAGTGATTATTACATCCACAAGAAAACCTAAATCGGGCAAGGTAGAAGAAACTTTTCACCCATTCGCCAGGTGTACTAGTTAGGTGGGTCGACAACATATTCCTGTCATGTGACGCACATGCTGTCACCAGTGTCGTATACAAAATATCAGACGTGTTTTCCTGTGGAGGAATCGGTTGACCTATGACCTTGCGATCAAATGTTTTCGGTTCCCATTGGAGAGGCACGTCCTTTCGTCAACTAATCACACGGTTTTGCGGTGCGGTCGCAAAACACAGACACTAAACTTATTGCAGTGAACAGAGACGTTAATGAACGAACGGACAGATCATAACTTTGCGAAAATAAAGAAAGCAAAATTTTCAGTGGAGGGCAGATTTGAACCAAGGACCTCTCGTTCCGCAGCTGTTCACGCTAACCATGGGACCACGGAGCTTCTCGCCCCGCATTGCCCTTAATATTGCCTATCTTACGCATGGACGACCCAGTTTGTATATTTTGCTTATTTTTTCATAGTTCCACACAACTTCTTCCTGTTTTCTCGATTGATCTGTGTTCAGTTTTTGAAGGCCTATCCATTGTGCCAACTTATAACTAAATCTGAGGGGGGTGCGATGGGGATGTCCCCTTGTTAGAGAATCCGCTTGTTAAGTAACTGGAATCTAGTGTGTCGATCAACATAACTGTTGTTCCAAAAACCCATTTAATGTTTCATGAATCTGAATAGGTAATTTTTTCCAGTTTGTGCCACCAGTACTCACGTTGCAAACAGAAAAATGCAAATTAAATATTCATAAGTCTTAAATTTTTCTATCCTTGGTATTAAAGTGTTGAAAGTTAAAAGATTAAATTTAGAGGTTGTAAATACAAACAAATATATGTGTATGAAATATCACAATTGAAAATAAAAGTTACATAAGATGTAATGATCACATGTACTGTGGGGAAAAAAGTGGTGAAGATAGCAGAATGTGGGGGAAGAAAAATTATTACCAAGAAGATTTCTTGAAACTATGATCTGTATGTACTCATCCTCCAACAGTGTATGGAACAAAAAGTGAAATTCACTTAAGAATATGGATAAAATTAGGAAGACTGGCCAGTACTAACATTTAGCATGCACAGCCACCTGCACCGCCAATACACACACCTCAAGCAGAAATCGGGACTCTTAGCTTTTGCAGCAATACATTTCTTCTTAATGAAGAAGATCTGTGTGTCTGTATGTAGAATGCGCTGAGGGCTGTACATAGAGCATTTAGCATTGATTGTATATTAGTCTATTAGTCTCCGCTCCCTCTTCCCCAACCCCTCCGCTCCCTCTTCCCCAACCCCTCCGCTCCCTCTTCCCCAACCCCTCCGCTCCCTCTTCCCCAACCCCTCCGCTCCCTCTTCCCCAACCCCTCCGCTCCCTCTTCCCCAACCCCTCCGCTCCCTCTTCCCCAACCCCTCCGCTCCCTCTTCCCCAACCCCTCCGCTCCCTCTTCCCCAACCCCTCCGCTCCCTCTTCCCCAACCCCTCCGCTCCCTCTTCACCAACCCCTCCGCTCCCTCTTCACCAACCCCTCCGCTCCCTCTTCACCAACCCCTCCGCTCCCTCGTCACCAACCCCTCCACTCCCTCTTCGTTGGACTGCCCGCTTTTAACTCTGCTCAGGCAGATTTTTGCGCTGCCTGATACGCTTCCTGCACTTTTATCAGATGACGTTGCAATTGCAGATTTAGTTTTATTCGTGCAGGGGGTTTTTATCGCTTGATCTAAGTGTTTGTCCTGTTTTTGTATTTAGTCTGGCCTTTGGCCTACGATTTTAGACTGGGGTTTTTAGTGCGTTTCTTGGTGGTTGGCTTTTCCTTTTTTGTTTCTGTGGTCAGCCAACTGCTGCCACACTTGGTGAGATTTTAATTTCTTTTTTATGGTCTCTGTCCATGTCTTTCTTTACCTGTGTCATCTCTTGTCATCTCCATTGTTTGTTTTTATTCTTTGTAGGTGTCTCAAGTTCGTGTCCCCCCCCCCTCTCTGCCCCCCCCCCCCGCCTCCTCGTCCTCCTATCTCCCTCCGCCTCCTCCTCCAATCTCCCTTCTCTCTCCCTCCGCCCCCTCCTCCTATCTCCCTTCTCTCTCCCTCTGCCCCCTCTTTTGTCCTTTCTGGCCCCTTTTTCCCCCCTTCCTCCCAGTCTTCCCCTTCCCCTCCACCTCCCCTTTCCCTATTCTGCCCTGTTTCGCATACCACCCCTTGCCCACTTCTGTCATATATTCCCTATTGCTCCCTTCTCCCCTTCCCTCTATATCCACCATTGTGCCCATCCCCCTCTTCTCAACCCTTAACCCTTTTCTCATCCCTACCCCATCTCTCCTTCCCCCCCCCCCCATCTCCTTCCTTCTCTCCCTTCCTCCTTCTCCCTCTCCTCACCCTGTCCCCTCTTCTCTCTCTCCTTCCTACCTACTTCCTCCTTCACTGTCCTCTTACTGTTCACCCACATTATCCCTATTTCCCTACTCTTCTTCTAACCCCCTGGCCCCCCAAAACCCACTGCTTTACAGCTCCTCTTCACTATGTCCTATGGGCCCTCTCCTCTGTTCTACATTCCCCCCTGTCCTACAGCTCCTCTCTCTCCTGTCCTTCTGTCTGTCTCCCCTCCCCTGCTCAAACTTTCCCCACGCCTGTCTTCTCTGCCCCCACTTCTCTCCTAATCTGCCCCACACCCTCATTCCCAACTCGAACTTCTGTTTCAGTTTGTGGATTTTTTTTTGTGTGTTTCAGCTGGCAGTTTCAGCAGAGTGTGTACCAATCATCCATCAGCTCGAACAAATGTCATCAGATGAACATGTAGGTTCCTTGGCTGAAAACTTACTGGAAGCTCTGCGTCAGCATCCAGAAGTGGCTTCCCGCATTGAAGAAGTTCGAGAATATACCCGTGCAGAGAAAAAGCGTCTTGCAATGGCTATGCGGGAGAAACAACTAGGAGCACTTGGAATGAGAAGCAATGAAAAAGGACAGGTTTGAAGCTTATAAATTTAAAACATTAAACAATTTTATGTATTTAAGTGTCACTGGTTTTAACCAGTCCATGAAATTTCTTGGATGAAGTTACGGCATCGGTGGTTGGAAGATCTTTTGTTGAATATGTTTGTAATAGTCTTTTAATATATGAGCTGATTCTAATTTGTTAGACAATTTTTTTGTAAAAAAAAAACATGAGGTGGAATGTTTTATTTTGTTTTTAATGTAGTCATTATATTCATGTAACATGCTTGTTCTAATATAGACTTCATGCAGACAAGTGAACTTTGGAGATAACTGCATTTACATTTGTAATGGCTAGTGACATGATCAGCTGATTTTAGAAATGCTTCCTCGAAAATTTGTATACAAAGTATAGAAAATGTAAGAGAGAAATTTGGAGCAAGTAGATAGAATATAGTATAAATATTTATGAATGGTTCTTTCTTCTGTTTTTCATATAGGTTACATCTAAGAGCCCTCATCTGATGGAGGATCTTGGTGAAGAAACAGGTCTTGTGTGTGTTATATGCCGTGAAGGTTATAAGTTTCAGCCCAAGAAGGTCTTAGGTATTTACACGTTTAGCAAACGATGTAATGTTGAAGAATTTGAACCAAAGCACAGGAGAAGTTTAGGGTATACTACAGTGACTCATTTCAATGTAGTTCATGTCGATTGTCATATGGCAGCAGTTAGGTAAAAAACTTATTATTATTATTATTATTTATTATTAGTGTAGTTATTAGTTGTAATATTAGTGTAGTTATTAGTTGTAATACTATGTAGTAGCACATTCAATAAGTATTTGGTTATACTTAGCTCAAGAGAGAGGACTTTAATTGACCTTATGTCATCACTATTAGTGGAAACACTTTGAAAACATTCAAACTATGAAAATTATTTATGAAAGTGATGAACTGATAATATGCTTAACTTCTCTTTATGCTTTTGTCTTTTCCTTTCATTCTCCTCTCGCCACCACCACCACCACCACCACCACCACCACCACCACTACCACTTCTGCAAGAAAAGTGAAGAATGAATCAGTACTTGATATGTGGCTGTGTAATATAGACTTAAAGTTGTAATAAAAAACGTAGTAGTCTTAGTCAGATCTGTGGAAGTGGGAGAAGTTGGGTGGAGTTTTCATACACTAAGTATTCTAACAATTTATTTCACAAGTAGATACCAGTCCACAATTTTAAGTGTAATGGGCAAGATCTGTGTCATCTGTCCTATGCATTTTGCTTGCACAGGAAGAATAGTCAGAGTTTTGACAGTATACATTTATTCAACATTTTCCCCCTTCCCTTCTTCAGACAAATACATTTGTATTGTCATTGTTGCAGTTCTTGTAATCCATTCAAATGAAATCACATGACAGACAATCAAACCAGCTCTCAACAGCATGTTTTGACACCGTCAGTGTAATCGCAATGATAACTTTTTGCCGCTTCAGGTGTCTCTTCAGCTTAGGAAACTGAAGCTAGTTCAGAGGCACCAGGCCAGGTGAATTGAGGAAGGGGGAGACAGTGGTGAACAGGTTGGAAAAAAAAAATGTGGCTTTGATTTAATTTCACAACTTGGGAAGAATGTGGTGGTGTATTGTCATGCAACAAAAGAATTCCTTTGGTAAAATTGCCAAGGCATTTCATCATAGTTACCCAAATCAGCTGGTTAAGAAAGCTGATGTAATACTCTCTGTTTATATTACGGCCCTTAGCTAGATAGACCACCAACAGAATACTATCTTTGTCCCAGAAAAATGGTACCGTTCGTTTTTTGACAGATTTCTGGGTGTTGAAGTTCTTCAGTCATAAGAACACATTATGCCACCATTACTTTGACTGTTCCTCGATTTGGGGATCATTAATGTAGGACCAGCTGTAATTCTCAGTCTCTAGCCTAGCCAAAAAGTCCATTAAATATCAGATTGGTCCAAAATAACTCGATGCCCCAACATTTGCTGTCTTCTAAATGTTAAAACAGTTTGGCACTCACATCACTGAAAGCTTTCTCATGTCAAAGAAATTGTTAAAAATGAAACCAACCCAACTCCTGGTAGATGTCCAGCATTTTGGGTACCTTTTTAATACATATTCAGTGTTCTTCAAGAATCCACATATGGTCAATAGAGATTGTTGCTTGGTCTATTGCTGATGTGGGCTGCCCACAATGTTGCTCACCTTCTGCAGTGAAATGCACAGGTTGAAACAAGACACTCAAGTTTTGGCATTGCTGTGTGAAGGACACTTCTCTCTAAGTTTTTATGGCTTCTTCGAGTTAGTATTATTTCCTGGCTCTGTCTGGACAAATGAAATCTTCATGGCACTCTGATACTCCGAAGACATATAACTTCCAGAATGAGATTTTCACTCTGCGGCGGAGTGTGCACTGATATGAAACTTCCTGGCAGATTAAAAGTGTGTGGCGGACCGAGACTCGAACTCGGGACCTTTGCCTTTTGCGGGCAAGTGCTCTACCAACTGAGCTACCCAAGCACAACTCTCACCCTGTCCTCACAGCTTTACTTCTGCCAGTACCTCGTCTGGTAGAGCACTTGCCCGCAAAAGGCAAAGGTCCCGAGTTCTAGTCTCGGTCCGGCACACAGTTTTAATCTGCCAGGAAGTTTCGACATATAACTTCCTTGTGCCTCTGCCATCTCATGTTTTACTCAAAATTAAAAATACTGCTAAGAATTGGACATGGAGTATTTGAGTACTTAAATAACACAATTTCATAGTATATCAAAATTATATTTCAGTTAAAACTTCAAGGGAACAAAACAGGAACTTCTTGGCCTCCTTTTGGAATAGCATCAATGATTGTTCATAGACATGTCAATTCGGCATATAGTCTCCTTGGGATACACGTGTGTGTGTGTGTGTGTGTGTGTGTGTGTGTGTGTGTGTGTGTGTGTGTATGTGTGTGTGTGTGTGTGTGTGTGTGTGTGTGTTTTTAGATCCTGTAGTGTATCTCTGCAGGAATTAGGTTATATGTACCGGAACATAATTTAAGATCATTTTGAAAATGCAAAGAAGAATATCTATTACATCCTGTACTAGTCCTTTTCTTATTATAATAGCAATAAGACATCATCACTGTGTGTGATAAATTTTGCAAAAATCTGACTGACACCACATTGCAGATGCCTGTTTTGTGTGGCAGGGCTACACATTGATGTACCAACATATCACACTGTATCCACCAGAGTTCACACTCAGATGTTTTCTTTCGTAGTTATCACAGACTATCTAAAAGGACAAAAAGATTTTAAGTTAAACATCTTCAGTGACATACTTTGCAGCCACATTTCATTGCTGCTTCAGGTCATATTGCCGAAACATATTTCACATTGTGGAATTTGGTCACATTCAAGTTGTAAACTTGGTAAAGGGCCTGTTTTATACAATATTTGTGTTCAGTTTCTTCTTTTGCTTATCCCTTTTCATTGAAGCCGCTTCAAGTAATTTTTGATTGAAACTGGTAAGTACAATTTATTCTTAAAGTTATGTATGAATACGTGCTTTCGCGGCGATAACCGTTGATAAAACATTCTTGGGTTTCAAGCCGCGTCAAGTGGTTCACTGCCCACAAGCTTTCAGCAGAGATCTCCTTTGCCATTGTCAAGTGGATGACTGTCGTGTGATTGTCATTGCCGTGCTTATATATCCACGCCCTTGCTCATGATGTCGCTCGTGACGTTGCTTGTGATGTCATTGGTGCTCGGTACCGCACCATATATGGTAATGTTTTGGTCTCACGACCGCCGGCCCACTTCAACCCCCTAAACACCGGATCCCACGCTGTACTCAGGTGCATTGCAGATGGTGGATTTCAGCTAAGTACAGCATGGGATCCGGTGATGAAGGAGTTGAAACAGGCCCGGCGGTCGCACGTCCAAAACATTACCATATGTGGTGCGGGACCGAGCACCAGTGACGTCACGAGCGACGGCGCAGCTATATAAGCATGGCAGTGACAACTACATGACAGTCATCCAATTGACAATGGCAGAGGGGATCTCTGCCGAAAGCTCGTGGGCAATAAACCACTTGACGCGGCTTGAACCCCAAGAACATTTTATTAATGTTCTTAAAGTTGTCAGTAGTGTCATTTTAAGTGTAATAATGTGCATTTGGTGTCAGAATGTTTGTATTTCATGAGATGATCTCCGTAGATTTCAGTTAGAAAATTATAAATAATGGCCCATTTATTTGTGTACACAGTTTCAACATCTATAGGACATGCCTGCAACCATCAGCATGACTATTAAATCTGGAACTTACGGAAAACTATAAATCTCATAGTAACTGTGTTCACTCTTAACTGGGTTGATGGGGAGTCAAATATAGGTGGGGAGAGCCAATGCCTGCTCTCTGACCTATGTACTGACTTGATTCATATACTGTTACTTCTCTTTAAATTATTTTTCAGCTCTGGCATCAATATTGCTTTCAGTGCCTACATTTTACCATTCTTACATAATTCAGTCAATTTTTTGGATGAAATCACACTCTCTTGACCAAGGGAGAGATGCACTCTTTGTTTACTCCTTTAAACTCCTAACCAACCAACTATAAATGTTACACAGATATATAAAATAACAAAATGGGATTTATATAACAGCATAAAAGAAGTTCATGAGATTTCTCCAGCCCTTCCCTTCTCTACCCCCCTCTCCCTCTCTTCATGCCACCCTCCCTCCCTCCCTGCCTCTCTTCACGCCACACTCCCTCCCTCCCAGTCCCATTTCAGCAGTGTTTCATCAGAAGTTTAGCTACATCAGTGCTTTAACTACCTCCCGTTATCTTCCTCATTGAGTGTTCATTTCAATGTTACAGATTGGCTCGTACTAGAGATGAATGGGATTCAGCTGCTTTGCAGAATGCCAACACAAGATGCAATGGATTGTTACCAGTTTGGGGTCCACATGTCCCAGAATCAGCTTTCGCAAGTTGCCTGGCGCGTCACAATACATATCTTCAGGAAGGCACTGGACACAGGTTAGGTTCTTTGTAACATAAATAAAATGATGCTCATTATGATAAATGTTCTTTCATGTGAACATTTATTGATCCTTGGCTGTAATTTTTCTCATTTAACCACATAACTCTAAGAAAACATTGCAAAAGGATTGTCAGTGCAGGAATTTAGCCAGTGATATAAACAACTTTCTGTTGAATGATGCACAACTACGGTAACTTAAGAATTTTCTTATCCTCCTCAGTGTATATGCATTTAATTCATGTTTGTGCCGTTTTTGTATTACGTATTAAATGAAAATGTGTTTCGGTTTGTTCCACGTCAGTGAGGAACATTTAACTTGGAATCTTTAAAATTAACGTAAGCGTGTCCTTTTTTGTAGTGTTTTTCCTTTTTAAAGTTCTGTGATTGTACTTTTTCATCTCTGAAGATGACAATTTTAAAAAAATGGGTTACATAATAATTTGCGTATTGATTTTAAAAATAAATTCCTTGCCAAAAACAAAAGACACTAAAATAAAACTTATTCAGTTTCAAACTACGATGGGCAAGTAATTGAAGTTGAACACCTGAAGTTTCTGAGATTTGAATTAAACAGGGCATTTTCTTGGGAATTGCGCATTACAGTGTTTCACCAGAAACTGAACATTGTTACTTTTTTTTCTCAAAATAACCTCAGCAGTTATCTAAACAATGAACAAAAGCTTGTCTATAACGCTAATTTTCATTTACTGTAGATTTATGGTGTTAAATTTGTAGGTCCCCACTGAATAACTTCAAATCAAAAACAATTTGTTATAGCAGTTAGTTTTTGAAGTTTTGTTCATTAACTGTGGCTCATTTGGCAACATTTTTGGTTGATGTCTAAAATAAATGTTAATAATAGAACAGAAAGCAGCATACCTGTGACTTTTAATCCTAAACTGGGAAAGTAAAACACATTCCCTTTATTCTTTGTAAGACTTGGAGCTATTAATGTTTCTCATAATTTTTTGTTTTTACTTCTGTGTAATTGGGCTGGAGTGTGTTCATGGATAACTGTGCAGAAATTGATTTTTGGTAACTTTGTTGTATCATTGCCAACAGGGACATAACATACCGATCAACAGTGCACGACTTGAAATTGCTACTTCTGCGCTTTGCCCAGGAGAAGAGTTTTCATGAAGATACAGGTGGTGGTGGTCCACAGTCAAACATGTTTCTTGTGCCATATTTGTTGCATATGGCACTGTATATATTCACTACGTAAGTATTGTTACTGGAACATTGATTTTTCCTTGCCCAACTGATTTGTTGTATGCTTTTCTCTTTGGTCTTCCTCTTAAGTGTGTACTTAAATCATGAGTTTTTAATGATAAATCAATCCACTTTAATCACAATACTGTACTCAGTATTTTGGTACTGTATGTAGTTGGAAAAAAAAATCATGAAAAAGGCAATGCCCCAATGTAAATACTAAACACCTTGTGCATTACTGTGCAATTGAAACTACTCTTTTTGTGTGTGTTTTCAGTGAGTACTTAGTTTCTAAAAATAGTTTTCTGTCTTTATAGAACACGTTCATGGGCACGTGAGGAAGAAGAAATGATTAGTTATCTTTCCAACCCACATGGCTGGATAAAAGACTGTTACATTGCAGAAGGTCCATTATATAAGTGTGTCATGTACTTACTACTTCATTCACCTGCCCGGTGGAAGGAGGATCGCTTCCGTCACCTTAACAGGCTCATAGTTTTGGCTCAAGCTCGTGCAACACAACCCAGTGGTCCAGGGCCAGAAAATCGACTGCTGGATCTGGAAGTCAAAGACTACTCAGTGTACAAACCTTACGTTGTCTTCTTTGGTCTTGTTGATGGCATATACAAATACATTTTGAAGGTTAGTAACAAAACTCACTCTTGTAAGAAATGTTCATATATACGGGGTGAGTCAGGAGGAAAGATACATGCTTTGAAACGCGATAGTATTAGTGATTCTGAATAAAAAACTTTTTATGGACATATGCCCTATTGTGATTGGTTTCAGAGATAGAACACATTTAGTATCACTTTTGTATGACTGTCTTTAATAACTCGAAGATCACACACTCCAACAAAAACGTGTCTCAGTACACAATTAAAGTAAATTAAATTTGCAGCAAAAAAGGTCATATTTATTTTTTGTCTAGGACTAACAGTTTGCGTGAAGAGATCGCGAGAATATTGGAAACCTTGTGTAACGCGTGAGCACTGTAGCTTAAGTACTTTTTGTAGGCCAGTATGGTGTAGTTTTCTGACTTGATAGACCACAAGCACCCTGTACCAAAATGTTGTTCTCAACTTCCTCTATACTACTGTGGTACATTGTAAATAATGACAATGAATAATACAGAAAATAAATAGAAATGTACATTAAAAGTGTTCTATCTCGGAAGCCATTCAGAATAGGGTATATGTCCACATCAAGTTTTTTGTTCAGAATCACTAATGCTGTCACCTTTCAAAACACGTACCTTTCCTTTTTACTCACCCTGTATATGTATGTCTATGTGGGAATGTATGTCTATGTGGAAGGGGGGCGGGGGGGGGGGGGGGAGAGAGAGAGAGAGAGAGAGAGAGAGAGAGAGAGAGAGAGAGAGAGAGATGTGATTTGTGTATTAGTATTCCAGTAAATTCGCAGTGAATAGGTGTAGCTTGAAAGAACAGTGTATGCAGTTAAAAATAAGAATAATAGTAAATAAGATTTTTGGTTGCAGTGTCTTGACCTGCAAAAAACTTGATATATTCCCAGAAATTTTACACTCTATTCCTTTTTGTATGGTTGTATTGTCAATGTACTCTTCCACTGTCATTCGTGCATTTGTATATTAAATTCCATGACCAGTATATTGAGCACCGTCTTTCAAATACTGTACAATACCAGTTCACAGCAGATCTGTAATTCAGACCGCACTTTTGTGAATATCAGGCATATCACCTGCTCATAAAACTATTTTAGGACTGGAACTTTGTTATGAATAACACATACAAGAAAGAGGGGTATAATCACTTCAGAGACATCGAAAAGATGTGCAGAACTATAGACCTATATCTCTAACATCGATCAGTTGTAGAATTTTGGAACACGTATTATGTTCGAGTATAATGACTTTTCTGGAGACTAGAAATCTACCTGTAGGAATTAGCATGGGTTTAGAAAAAGACGGTCGTGTGAAACCCAGCTCACGCTGTTCGTCCACGAGACTCAGAGGGCCATAGACACGGGTTCACAGGTAGATACCGTGTTTCTTGACTTCCGCAAGGCGTTCAATACAGTTCCCCACAGTCGTTTAATGAACAAAGTAAGAGCATATGGACTATCAGACCAATTGTGTGATTGGATTGAAGAGTTCCTCAATGGAGAGAAGTCTTCCGAAGTAAGAGTGATTTCAGGTGTGCCGCGGGGGTGTGTCATAGGACCGTTGCTATTCACAATATACATAAATGACCTTGTGGATGACATCGGAAGTTCACTGAGGCTTTTTGCAGATGATGCTGTGGTGTATTGAGAGGTTGTAACAATGGAAAATTGTACTAAAATGCAGGAGGATCTGCAACGAATTGACGCATGGTGCAGGGAATGGCAATTGAATCTCAATGTAGACAAGTGTAATGTGCTGCAAATACATAGATAGATAGTTCCCTTATCATTTAGCTACAAAGTAGCAGGTCAGCAACTGGAAGCTGTTAATTCCATAAATTATCTGGGAGTACGCATTAGAAGTGATGTAAAATGGAATGATCATATAAACTTGATCGTCGGTAAAGCAGATGCCAGACTGAGATTCATTGGAAGAATCCTAAGGAAATGCAATCCGAAAACAAAGGAAGTAGGTTACAGTACACTTGTTTGCCCACTGCTTGAATACTGCTCAGCAGTGTGGGATCCGTACCAGATAGAGTTGATAGAAGAGATAGAGAAGATCCAACGGAGAGCAGCGTGCTTTGTTACAGGATCATTTAGTAATCGCGAAAGCGTTACGGAGATGATAGATAAACTCCAGTGGAAGACTGCAGGAGAGATGCTCAGTAGCTCGGTACGGGCTTTTGTTAAAGTTTTGAGAACATACCTTCACCGAAGAGTCAAGCAGTATATTGCTCCCTCCTACGTATATCTCGTGAAGAGACCATGAGGATAAAATCAGAGAGATTAGAGCCCACACAGAAGCATACCAACAATCCTTCTTTCCACGAACAATAAGAGACTGGAATAGAAGGGAGAACCAATAGAGGTACTCAGGGTACGCTCCGCCACACACCGTCAGGTGGCTTGCGGAGTATGGATGTAGATGTGGATGTAGATGTGGAGGGAAGCTGTATTTAATGTTGGTAGTTTCAGATCATAAACTACTTGCAGATTTAAGAATCATTAATTGTTTTTTTAGGTGAATAAGATATTTCTCAAGTCCCTAATTAGCTCCTTTATTAGTGAATTCAGACCAGATTAAGTAAGTACACAAGATAACTTTTCTGTTGATACCAGTTGTCTCCATTGTATATGACCACAGTAGTTACAGTTTTATAGACATTCCTTTCCCATAGCATTCGCAGTCCGTATGCATTAGAAAGTCTCTAAATGTAGTTATGAAGCTATCAACACTTCTCGAGATCTATACAACAGTGATTATCAGGCATTCCATTTTTGCGATTTTAAATTTAGTGTCCTATAGTCTGCAAGCCCTTCAACCTATAGCTTTGACATCTGCTGCACACTGATAGTCAGTAAGCAACTGGTTAGCTTGTATTTTCTATTGCAAGTGATGCAGTAGATCACGGATTGTGGGCTACAAATGCCAATTACTGCAGTTTTGAATTATGATGAGTTCATAAGTTTTATGCTGTATCTAAATCTTTATACGTAATTATGAGGCTTCCAAAATGTGTATTAATTATTTTAAGACTATTTTTTGTGTGTTGGATCACATTAGGTTCTGCCAAGCTGTTCAACTGACTCGGCATGGTTTCTTAAATTTGTCGGATTATTAAAATTTTCATGTGTGTTTGGTTTATATTGTTCCACAGTAGTACAGTTATTGGTTGCCTCTCATAGCTCCTATATTTAATTTATTAGCCTTTTTTTCCACATGGTTAATGATGATGCACTCCCCAATTTGTAAGGACCTGTCGGTTGGTTGGTTTTGGGGAAGGGGACCAAACAGCCAGTTCATCGGTGCCATTGGATTAGGGAGGGATGTGGAAGGAAGTCAGCCATGCCCTTTCAAAGGAACCATCCTGACATTTTCCTGAAGCAATTTAGGGAAATAACGGAAAACCAAAATCAGGGTGGCCAGACGCAGGTTTGAACCATTGTCCTCCCAAATGCGTCTCCAGTGTGCTAACCACTGCACCACATCACACAATGGCTTTTTGTATTTAAACTGCTTAGGCTGAACAAGTGCTGCATTAGGAAGATAAGTATGTATGCTTTTAAGATTGTCGTTAGTTTACAGCTTGTTCTCCAGCAAACTGCCATATCAGATCACGTCCATGTGGAATATTTACAATAATGACTTTTGTGCGAATTCACTTCCCGAGGCTTTTTTGTAATGAGCTTATAGCTTAATTGACTGATTTCTTGGAACCTCATTTGAATCTCTGTTATGGCCATTTAGTTGATAAAACACTTACATTGTCTTGCTTGCCAGGCTTCACAAGTTTGGCAAATGGTGCTGCCAACTTGAATGTAGCTTACAACTATAAACCATCTTGAATTTGCACTATGGTTTGTAGATTAGCTTTCACATCAAGAGCTATGAATTCTGTTGCCAATTTTATCTTTTGCTTACTGTATTTCTGGTGTTTGATTTAAAGCATTTGATGTTAGCAACTGTGTTTTGGCAGCACATTACTTTATTGATTAAGTTTGCTTTCAGAGCATATACTTTTAATTTTTTGTAATATGTCTATGTCTATGCAAAGCTTTGTTATTTTGTCTTTGTTTAAGATTTTTGTTTCTAAAACTTTGTTCACGTGCTTCCACAATATACACATCACATGTCCACATACAGTCATCACTTATAAATTTCACACTTCCTTTTTATCAGTTTTTATAGTTACTACACTGAACTCTTGTTAGGACCTTTTTGTCTGTGTTTTTAATTTCACTTTTATCATTGCTGTTTCTTAGTAAAACTTTATCAAGTGTCATTTTGACAACTTAAAATAATACTTTCTTGATAGTTTATTATCTTTTAATATTAAATTTCTCTCTTAAAAATATGTAATTCAGTGTTCCTGCCGTATTAATCAAAACATGCTCTTCTCTGTTAAAAGAGGACCCTACGGATATCAAATTATTTTTTCCCTTATAAAAGAGCTACTGCCCTTCACTTTATCAATACTATTTGTAGATTTATTTTTCAGTCAGATGTTATATTCATCAAGTAAAGCACCATTAAAGTGTTAAAGCACCAGTTCCAGCATGGGGTGGTACACTGGCCCCAAATTGAATCTACCCAGTGGATTAACAATGAAGGTCGGTGTGCTGCTCAGCCTGGCTGTGGTTTTTAGGATGTTTCCTACATACGACTAGGTGCGTGATTCGCACTCTTTCACAAGAATAACACTACATGCAGACAGTTGGGGTGCACACAACCCTTCCCAGGGGGTAACAGTGTGACAACCATGCCAAATCTGTCCATAACTCTGCTGGCCCTGCTCTGATCTGGGACAAAAGCACAAGAAAAGCTGATGTTTTGCAACATGCAAAAAACTAAATACTATTACTTTCATTGTTTTGTATAAAGTTAATGAAATTCAGTGATATTGTGTAATGATGTGTTGCAGAATTTGGCAGTGTCCTATGAGAAACTGTGGCCGTCGACTCTCTCAACATTTTTGCGACATAACGATGAGTTGTTATTGAAGATGTCAGAAAAAATGTTCGCCTTTTACACAGAGGACCTCTTACCATGTGCTTCATTTGAAGAAGCGTTTGATGTGTTAGGTAAGTATGTTTTTTCATTTACTTTTCTTGGTTGCACCTATGAACTTTGTGATGAAAATGCTAAGGTTTTTTTTTTTTTACATTATTTATTCTGATCCTACATCAAATGAAGTAATTCTTCATGAAGAGAAAATGATAATGAAAACTCTCTGTAAAGAAAGTACTTTGTGTGTATCCTTCCTGCAAATGAGGGATACTATTTGAAGTTACAAATATACAATGATATTTATGGACCTCACGGTATTGCAGGCTCTTAATAGTTACTACGTACAAGAAATCAGAGGGCAAGAACAATGAAGGCACTGAACATCTCTGAAGTGCATTAAATAGGGGTCTTTGGGAGAAGACAGGATGTGTGCGCTCCATTTTCATAAATCTTTTGTGTTATTCTTGCTTCATTTTGGATGCTCAGTATGCAAATAAGTATGACCTACATAGCCCAAAACCAACAACATTTTCCACCCTGATATGATTAAGCTGGTCACAGATGCATGTAGGACAATTTAATAGACATCCTTTGTGATGAGGCCGCAGACATGCCATTTACCATGCAAAAGCAGATAGTGCATTGGGCATACAGGCTCTTTTATTCTAGAATTTCTGTCATTCCAAATGGTATCATTCCTTACCACGAAATCAATTTTCTTGTCCTCAGGGGGTTCACGTCTCGACTACATGATTGATGAACAAAAGGGATCCCAAGCCACTGTTCCATTACTAACCTTTGCACACGGGAAGTGTAACTCTGACTGTCCTATGTATTCCTCCCTTTAGAGGGCTAGCTAGTAGTAATGGCTGTGTAAGGGTGTGAGGACCCCAAGGCCACAAGCTGGAGGATGGCCAAATGCCACCAGTCTATTACCATTAACTTGGGGCATGTTTCAGTGACAACCTGTGGGAATGAATGTGTGACTGCCCTGGTTGCAATGAAAGTGCAAACCTCAATTAGAAAAATGAAAAAAAAAATATTTGTCATCAGAATGTTTGTTGATAAGATGGAACACTTTTGAGGCAAAACGATCACTAGTGGGCAACCTCTGGGGAAGCTGACATGGCCCTGCATCGATGGACTCTGTACTCACCAGCTGCTTGTTGGAATATTCCCTTAGAGAAAGTAACAGAACATACCCCATAATACAAAACATGTTTGTTATGATAAAAATGGAGGACCATTTGATAAAGTATTACTGTTACATAAATCCATTAAGGAACTAGGAAATAATGATCTTTTTGTTGAGACAATAGCAGTACAGGAAGTAATAAAGTTAATAAAAATTAAGAAAACTGGAAAGTATGCATTCATAGTTTAGCTGCACTTAACATGTAATTCAAATAAAGGGGTTGCAACGTGCTAAGATATGATGAATATAGACACAATAGAAAGAATGGGAACCAGAAGAGGATCCCTGGCATGCAATGTAAAAAAAGGTTGATGACATGCTGAGTGTCTTAAGCCAGCTTAATTCAAGTAGAAAGATGTAATTCTGGCACCAAGATCAGCATATGCAAATAAACATACAATGCTGCATTTGAGAAAAAAATCCACACTCAGTTCTAAAATTATTCATGCAACTAAAGAGATCAATCACTAGTGGCTAGAACTAGTTTATATCCAAGGACAGTGCAATGATCTTTACTAAAGAAGAGGAAGGTTGCATCAATAAGAGAACCATGGACTACAAATGTATAGTGAAAGCCGTAAGGCTGTGGGGGTATGAACTTAAAGGCACCAGTAACGGAACGACCTACTCATATTGCTCCTCTCTCTCTCTCTCTCTCTCTCTCTCTCTCTCTCTCTCTCTCTCGTTGCAGAGTTATCACGATGATGAAAGGAGGAGATACAGAAATCTATTGGAAAGATGGCACCGATAATTTTAGCAGAACTTACATGGAGAAATTGTAACTTCTTCTGTGGACAAAAATGGTCCATGTCCAAAAGAGAGATATTTTAGGCTCCCTGAATCTCCTGTACCACGGAGTTAAAATTTTTATGGGAATATTGACATAGGAACAATGACATCATTGATGAATGTATGGATGATGGCACCATTGTGTTTATCAGTGACTTAAATCACACACACTACTTGACTATGAGGTGTATCAGTTCATACTTCACCCTTAGTAACATTGTGCAGTGTCCACTTACTCTCTCATAATTACATTTGATAGTGAAATCCTAAAGAAATCTCTGCCATTTATTCTCCTTGTATACATTAACGGACACAGTGTGCTTTGAGACTCTTCCAGCACCTGCCCCAGAGGTTGAGTTTTAGAAGATCTGCTTCAATTATAAGAACTTCATTCTCTAACTGTGGATAAAATAATGGATTTCAGCACTGCATTGGTGTTGTTCCAAACACAATCATATTTGCTCTCATGCCCTTGCAGATAATGCTTCATGGGAACTACGAAGTGACTTCTTGTCCAGCGACACACAGCCAGAAAGCTTCAAGAGAGGAAAAGAGAGAAATTTCTGAATGACAGCAGCAGAAATAGATGCTCAGTGAGCCTAACAGTGACATTGTCCAGGAAAGGGGAGACCATATTACAGAAGTAACCCACAAAGCCATTGATGGGTCCATTCAGAAATTTGCCTTTTGTTTTAGGGGACAACCTGTTCTGTGGTGGTATAGCAGTTATAATATTCATTAAGGAACAGACAGCTGATGCTATGAAGATCCAGAAGCAGTCCATTCATAGAAAATATAACTATGTTTCAGTTAGCCAGAGCTAAAGTTCGAAAGGTGTTTAAGGAAGATTTCTGGGACATCATAAATATACCCAGTCACAACTGCATTGAATAATGAGATCCTAGTGTCCAGTCCAACAGATGTGTGGCACAACACTTCATCCATATCACCAGCTTAGTCACAAATTTGTTCTGCGTCATGACACTATAAACAGGGAGAGGCTAAATTTTTGTGTTGGACATCACACAGGTGCACACTCGGCAGCAAAAAGACTTGGCCACTGTAAACAAAATTGTAGGAAAATCTGACCATTTGGCAATAGAAGCATAAAAACTGGGTCAGGGTGTGACATCAGACAGAGGAAGTGGGTCACTGATTGAGGATATGAGAGATATCCGATGCTTGTATTCACGTATCCTTTTGTGCCAACGATTGCTTATTGTATGACACAGATTATGGACCTGACTGAATGTTTGAATCGCAGCGACAGAGTCTGCATACAAACAAATATGAGGCACAGATATCTGTTTGTCACTCCCTTATGTTATATTTATGTGACCCACAATTTTTCATTTAAGCAAGAGCTGATTAGCAGTAGTATGAGAAGACAGGTTGATGTTCGCAGTAAAGTTATGAGTGAAGTTTATGAGAAGACTTATGATGCAGAGGTTTTATGAATATTACTTGCCAGTTGTTGGTCTGGCAATTTAAAGAAGATGAAAAATGTAATTGCTAAGTAATAGTCCTCCAGTGAGCTTCAAACCCACAGCAAAAACAGCTATTGCTTTAGACAGTGATCACATTAAATGTTAGCAAGCCAGTGCTGTTTTTCGTGCTCTGTCATCGCCATAGTGACAGCTGACACACATAATTTGCGATGGAATGATGTTTCTGGACTCAGAACTATAAATCTAATAACCCGATTTTGCATATTAAATGAAAATCACTCAGATTATTTAATGCAAGTGACAGAAAAAATCGGGTGAATTTAGCAGGATAAATCTGTGCCATTCCTGAAAGCAAGTTGACAATCGCAGAGTAGCCAAACATATCATACAGTGTTGCCAGTTTTAATAACCACAGGAGTAGTATGTTTATACTGCCTATGGTTTCCTTGAGCAGGCTCGAAAGTGCAGAATGTATCTTGCCTCTCAAAGATGCGTTTGGCAGTTGACAAAGGGCAGAAATATCACCAGTGTTAACCAATGACTTTTACTCCCATTTCTGAAACTAGGCTTACAGGCTAGGATGTAGATACTAAAATCACTCGGGTGCACTGACTACAAGCTGAAATTCCTAAATCAATAGCTGTAACAATTATTATTGTTTTTCTTTCTCAAGGATGCTGAAAACTGAAAAGTCAGTCACTGGTTGTAGTGTAGGAATTATACGCACTTAACACATCTTATGATCATTATAGACTTTAAAAAGATTTCATGAAAACAGTGTCATTGGCACTACCCCAAAACAGAGGAACGCAAAGCCAATAACAGAGCATTCATTGCAAAATGCAAACATCAACAATGAAATTCTGCAAGCTACTTATAATAAAAAGCCTCATATCATACAAGTTAACTTTGCAAAGGAACTATGCTCATTATTCGCAGTTACTGAAAAAGTGCAGTGCAAAAGCTTCCAGAAATTAAAACAGAGAGTGTATGAGTAAAAAGGAATGCAGTATGCTGACTCCACAATCTTTTAATATGTCATTCTAAAGTAAAACTGTCAGTAATCTATAATAAACAGAACAATGCAAAGTAACTTCTGACCATAATGATTACAAAGCAATCATTGTTGATGGTACTTTCTTAAAAGCAAAAACATCCATATTAACAAACTGTTCAGTTTGCAGTAGGCTTATAATAGAGAGAGACAGAAATAGCAATAAGAAGTTTATCTAGTTGAGAGTAGAGCTCATTACGAATTACCATCGCAGTATTTATGTGAGAATCGTCAAGGAGCAATTGTTAGAACAAACTGCTATATTAACTAGCAATTAGTGAAATAAGTTAGCGATCATTTTCCGAGCTCAACGCTTGCATTTTTCAGCATGTCCCAAAACAGTCGTAAAGTCTGTACACTACTATGTGGTTAATAATGCCTAGAGCACATTTACTTATCTGCAGAAGCAGCCCACCAGCTATTTTTTAACTGAAAGAATTGTGCAGACAACTAGTGCAAAATCAGAATGACCAATATACAGAAAACTTAGTATACTCACAGATGACACTACCACAGACAAACATGAAAAAGTCATTGGAAAATGTAACAGAAATATACATCTTTTTAACTCCCAATGAGCATCCTGCAATGTCGTCAGAATTTTGGCTAAACTCAGAAGCAGGTCAAACAAAATAACATGGTTTATTCTCAGTGCAACAAGTCTCGTAACAGCCATTAACTCCCATAGCTAGTCATTTGCTCTGCAAGGCTGCCTTTGCTTACTTACACCATCTTCTTCTGTCTCCGTACATTATGCTTTGGGGGCAAACAGAAACAGAATTTATTCTTGTATTCCTGCGGTACCCAGAATGAGCTCAAACAATTTCTGTTGATCCCATATGTCAGCTTTGATAAACTGATATATTGCAAAAATAAATCTGCATCGATATGACCACAGACTTCTCTTCTATCCCCAACAAGGGACAACAACCAACTCGTCAATTCCATGAGTTCCGACCAATTCGCAAAAGTTTTAAGATTAATGCATTTTTGCTAATTGCCACTGTAGCTACAATTTCTTTGGTGTCTTGATGCACCCATGAGGCTTTACACTACTATAGGCTACTTTGCCCCTAAAACTACTACTGTACAATGTGCCGAGTTCTGACCAAATCTCAGGTAACTATCTCACTGTAAACATCGGAAAAGTTCTCATGATATCACAAGAAACTGTCACATCAGATCCAGGCCAACCCACATCATTAATAGCTGTATACAAATGGAAACATCCAGCTTGCCTACCATTCTCAGCCCATAGTTTGTTAGTGAGCAAAAGAGGTGGAGGGTTTGAACAAACATTAGAAGAAATCTTTTACATATTTTGGGTGGGATGCAGAAGGTGGCAGTAGAGGACAAGAGGAAATGAATTCGAAATAACAAAAAAAAATAGCCTTAAAACTTCCCTCATAATTTATTACTTTTCAAGTATGTATGCAGAGAACAAATGAAAGATAAATTTAATATTTAAAAATAAAGGAAAACTAACTCATATTTTATCACCTCGGGTTCAACACGTTTCTGTCACAAAGTGATCTTCCACCAGCTCTCACTGATGGAAAATTGAGAAAATACAAGTAGAGAAAATAAAATGTTTTCAGTGCAGTAATATCTTGTCCAGACTCTCCTCATTATTTGTAACTTTAATCATGCATCTTGACATGGACTCTGTGAGAAGTCGGACATAATGGCCAGAAGAGACAACTTTCTTCCAGGCTTCAAGAATGCAGTCTCAAAGTGCATCAAAAGAAGCTTTCCTTAGTTAGTTATTTAGTTTCGTGTTCCATGGACCAAAGATCATAGTTATATGGAATGAGTCATTTTAAATTCACACCACAAATTAATGTGTACGTATGGCTACATTCTGAACATTTCTGAGCTTTTTTCTTCCCTGCTCCCCACAAAAAAAAGAGAAGAAGAAAAGAAAAAAGATATACAGATGTTGTTAGTTAGTAAATCCTACACACCACTTTCTGCACATTACAGTAATTGAAATTCTTCTATGGAATTGGAGGAGTTGTTAATGTGAAACCTTCTCAGTTTTTCAAAGCTTTATCTTGCTGTCTGTTAGACATTTTATATCACTGGTTAAGTGGTCAAATTTTTTGTTGTAGTGTTGTGTCCCCTTTTTGTGCAAAAGGCAGTTTCATGTGGAGTTACGAACGTCATTTTTCCTTCTGGTATTGTAATTATGTACATCACTGTTCCTTTTGAACTGTAGTGGATTATTTACAAAAAACTTCATGAGGGAATAAATATAGTATGAAGCAGTGGTCAGGCTGCCCAACAGTATGATCATGGGCAAGCATGACATTATATTCTTACAGCATGTTTTTCCTTCTTTCATAAAGATGAGTTGCCCGAAAACATTATTCAATATGACATTATTGAATGAAAATATGCAAAATGTGTCAACTTACTGATTTTTGTCTCCCCAAGATTTGCAATGATTCTAAATGCAAATGTAGCTGAACTGAGTTGTTTTAGGAGTTCCAAAATATGCATTTCCCAATGTAAGTGCTCATCATTATTGACACCTTAAAATTTTGAAGTTTCCCTCCTATTTATATTTCCTTGTCATATATTACACTTATCGTTGGTGTAGTACCCCTAGATGTGCAGAAATGAATATGTTGTGTCTTTTTAAAGTTGAGGGTGAGACCATTCACAGAAAACCAGTCAATGAAAGTTTTAAGAATTTTGTTTACAATTTTTTCTGTTCTTGTATATGTGCTTGGATTGATTACAATACTAGTGCCATCTGCAAAAAGAACTAATTCTCCTTGTTGTATATTAGATGCAAGATCATTTACGTAGATGAGGATCAGTAGTGGACCAACGATTGAGCCTTGGGGAACTCCTGTACACGATTTCTCCCCAGTCAGAATTATGACCCCCAGACTGTATTGGTTGATATCATCAACAATTTTTCTCCTTTTAGGGCCAACAGTATAATACATGTCTTATAACGACATGATTATTAGAATAGAGTGGAACTTCGATGTTACATTCTCCAATTTTACTTTTTTCATTATTCTACACCATAAATTTGTAGTCCCTGTGAAAAACCCATTGGATCAATCCTAAAAATCCCCTTTTTTTATGTTTCACCCTAGTAAGATTGACTCGATTCTACATCTCACTTGAATTCATCCCAATTTCTTCCTATTGACATTAGGTGTGACTAAACAAGTTATAAGTGGCACAAAAGATGGGCAGTTTGCACTATGGATGACGGTAGAGTTAACGGAATATTTTAGGCAGTTGCGGAGAGGGGAGACGAGAGAGAGGCCATGCTGATGTAATCTTGGTGTTGCCAACGCTACTTTCAGCATTTAGCTACACCACACAGTGATGGTGGGTCAGGTACATTTCACACTACTTTTTGTAGGAACTAACATAATGACAACATGGTGACTCTGTGAAGGTGATAAAGAATGAGGCTATCAGTTTTTGATCACTATAGCGTCAAGTTGTTGATTATGGATGTATTAGTGACAGGAGAATCTCAGTTTTAGCCAGAACTCTGGAGGGGAATATCCTTGTGTTTGCACAATGTAAGAAATATTCATGACAAGGAAGAGTATGAATGTTATTGTTCAATGTTTCACTTGCAGCAATTTTAGCTGTCCTTTTAGGTTTTTGCCTACAGCAATTTTAGCTGTCCTTTTAGGTTTCTGCCTACAGCAATTTTAGCTGTCCTTTTAGGTTTCTGCCTAACCACCCACTTGGAAATCTTCACATATTCAGAAATACACAGCAAAGTATTTGTGACAAGGAACAATATGAATTTTATTGCTGCTCATTTAACTTGCAGGAATGTAAGCTGTCGTCATAAGTTTCTGTCTAACACTGCACTTGGGAATCACCTTGCATTTGGAAATAAACAGGCAAATATTTATTTCATCATTCATTATCTAACCTGACAGAAATGTTTAACAACATCGAATATTGCAGAACACATTGTATTACTGCCATAACGAACATGATAACAACACTAAGTTGAAAAAAATTGGAATGCAACGAGCTGCGAACATATGTGACACGCTTTGAAGGAAATAAATAATCAGAATTTGCACAGTCCACACAGAGGTCGTTCACAAGCACTTGCAAAAGTCGATAGTCAAAAGCTCATTAATGACGTCAGAACTGCAACAATGCAACATAAAGTAGTGTGAAGCTGCGTCCACAATGCCACTGGAAATATGTTGCTGTTGAAAACATTTATTTCCTACAGTGTATTGCATCCATTTGTGACCTTATTTCTTGTCTCTGCTTCTATCCAGACTGTCAGTGAACATCTATCAGGGTATTCACACTGTTTGCAACACTATTTGTTCTTGAATTTTTTCATATTGTGAGCGACATCATATCTAGAGACAAGGAAACTCTAATGTGTGCTGCTGCATTGTTAATACTCAAAGTTACACGCAAACAAAATGAAATATGTCATCGTTGTTCATTCTTTTTTATTTACTTGTCATAAGCATATCTCAGTGTTTCATCAATTTACAGAATAAGTTTGCATTTATAAAAGAATTTCGTAATTGGTTTTAAAACTATGATATTATTTTGATGGAGAGTTTGTGTAGTAGATGTTAATGGTTGATAAAATCAGACTAGTTGTTGTAATAAATCGATTTGTTGGTTTACATCCAGTCGTCATCTTTGGTCTGTGAAAACCAACTATAGAACTGATGGGAAAAACTTGGTATGTATGGGAACTGAGTACAGAAGACACCTCTAGTTTCTGTAATTTCACTTGGATATCATCTAATGATTTTGAATTTCTGACATATATGGATCACCGTTCCTTAAAAAAAGGATAGAAATTGCAGGAAAACAATTACACTCAGACATGCTGTTAGTCTTAGTTTTTTTTCAACGGGAGATTCATTCCAGAGCCTTGAGTTCTTATTTCACATTTCGAAGAAAGCTACAACAACCAACCCTATTTTCTATTGTACACAGTCTTTCTCAGTATTCTTCCAAATGTAGCAGCGGTTTTTTGGAGTTCCTGTACTGCTTGCAAACTTAATACAGCAACACCTAACAAGTCTATACAGCAGATGACACTAGGCAACATATAAACATATGCTTGTACTTTGCAGTGTGCACCATGCAATGATGGCCTGAAACATTGTTTCCTTTGATCCATACCGACATTGCTGTGAGTAGATGTTTCTGTGTTTCAAAAGATGTTTCCAAACAGTGTCCACATCAAGTAGCCAGAAAAATGTTTCGAAAACATGCTTCAAGCTTAGTGTGTACATTGTTTGAAGTCCACTCAACCAAATTAAACTTCCGTTGGCTACAGAAGGAAAACACACACCACCATGTGTTAGATTCCGATGCCATTCACCGTACTTCACAGTTTTCAGTTTAATTCACCATGTTCATCAATTTTTGCTTTTTTTCCTGGGTGAACAGAAAGGAAGTGTTGGCTCAAAAATGTGTGTTTTGTTGTATAATTTATGGTCATAGCATATCGGAATATAGCTCAATTACCTTGTACCCAGAAAACAGTTTCAATTTTTTGATAAGTTTCTACGTGCTGTTACACATCTATGATTTTTTAAGAACTGATGAAATTCATTACCACAAATTATTGTAGAAACCTTGTACTGTACATTTGATTTCCTTCACTTACAGAGATTTTATACATTGTACTGGCGAGGATTGTGATTTTTGATCATATATGCCAATTACATATGTTTTTGCTTGTATTTTGGAAGTTTCACTGTTTTCCTCAATCCTGCAGTTTTCTCAGTTTACAGTTTTTAAGCCTGGACCTAATGAAAATGTAATATACAGGTTTCACTGTAGTCGCTTATAACAACAAATCTTTATTTATGACAGACTGTTTCGGCATGTATAGCCATTGTCAAGCACATCTAAACTGATGTGACGTCCATATTACATCGTTAGTGAACTGTCTTATTATTGTTACTGTTTTAATAAGATGGTAAATGATGTAATATGTTGAAAATAAGACATTAATTATGGCATGACAGTAGTTTTACAGTTCTACTCATACTGTATTATGTCTTTATAGAGATTATGCTAATGAACAGTGATATTATTTTATTAACTAAAATTTTTTATGATAGTATTTGCTTGTTGCATATGCTACTTCCAATTAAGCCATTTTGTGTTCTAAAAGTTCAATAAAATTTTTGAGGTAGTACTTGTGTCTAAATTCTATATGCTCATTTAATATTTTTTGTGGGTGTTTTCTCAGGTGTATATAAATTTCCAGTTCTTCAAAAACGTTCAGAGCAAAACCTTTTTATATTCTGTGTAGAACCTGGAGTGTATTTTCGATCGTATCAGCAATATGGTTTTGATTTTTCAAGTGTAAAAAGAACCTCGACCGATTATTTTCACTCTCTCTAATGTGTGCCTTTTGTCTCACATTAAAATTTCTTCCTGTTTCTCCAATGTAAAAGCTATTACAGCTGCCACATGTAATTTTATATATGCCTGGACTTCCATATTTCAATGGTCCAGTGGTGGTGGAAGTTAATTTTGTAGAAGGCTTTAAAAAAGTGCATTAATTTTGTTGGAGATCCTACCAAGGTAGACTGCTGGTACATATTTTATTTTCTGTGTGGGTGATGGCTCTCATGTTAGGCATATCTCGGTATGTGTTGTGTTCTGCATCGGTGGTTTACACTTCTTGGTGATTATGTTGGGATCAAAGTTATTTATATAGGCTCTAAAGCGAAGTGTGGTAAGTTCTTTTTGAATTGCTGGTTTTTCTAATGGTTGGTTATTTAATCTAGTAATCATTGAACGGAAAAATGCTAGTTTATGAGCAATTGAATAACAGGAATTGGCATTTATAATGTTGACAGAAGTGGTATTCTTTCTATAGATATCAAGTGTGTGTTTATTATTTTTGCCTATTTTGAGGTCTAGATAGTTAGTGGTATTGTCTTTCTCAATTTCCATAGTGAAATCAATTTTAGGTTGTTGAGTTTTTGATGGACATACTCGTTTTTGTTAAGTATGACAGCACTATTCCCTTTATCAGCTTTTAATGCTATAGCATCATTTAATAGCAGTTCATGGTTTATATTATTCAGAATTTTATGTTCTGTTTTGGGCTGGTATTTTTCTGCATTGTATTTACTGTGACACTGTAATTAACATTTTATTTTCAATATATTACATCATTTACCATCTTTTTAAAACAGTGACAGTTATAAGACAGTTCACTAATGACGTAATATGGACATCACATCAGTCTAGACATATTTGAAAATGGTGATAAATGCCAAAACAGTCTGTCATAAATAAAGCTTTGTTATTGTAAGCAACTATTTTGGCACACTATTCTAATAATGATGTCGTTATCAGACATATATTGGTTGACTTATTAAGAACAACTTTCTACTTTCTTTTGGTTAGTTATGACATTATCCGTTGGTTGGCTGTACTGTCAATCCCATAAAACTTCATCTAGGAGAATACTGTGATGCAGTCAGTCAGTTGCCTTAGATAGGTCTCAGAAAGTACCAACCAGCGCTATTTCATTATTTACTAGTTGTAAAATCTGGTGACTGATCATTTAAATGGCCTTCCCAGTAGAACAACCATTCTGAAACACAAACTCATTCGCTGAAAGTATTATTGTTGCTTTCATACTACCTCATCTTAAATGTTCTCCACTGGAATCATAGCAGCAGCCTGTGGCAGCCAGTCTACGACATTGATGCCCTTGTGGGACAGCTGCTGCTGAACAAATGCAGAATTATGCATAGGTCAGCAGCTCATGGTTACATTGATAGATAGCTCTCTGTCATGGTGCTCCAGGTTCAATTCCTGGCAGCATTGAGGATTTTTTCTGCTCGGAACGTTTGTGTTTTTCTCCATCATTGTCATGCAGTTCACTGAAGTGGCATAAAATAAAAACGAATTTAACTGCAACTGGCGACTAGGGTCTCTTGACCAATAATGCCTTACACACATTTCATTTTTTTTCTTCAGTGCATACCATTTGCACTGAATGAAGCCTCACATTCTTCACTATATGGGCATACAGCTTGATACCAAGAGTTCCCTAGATTCTGTGAAGCACTCCTGATTCTTTTGCAGAAATCCAGCTCCATCAGGAAGCTGATAGCTACAGACTTCTCCTTGTAGTCACTACATATTCTTGACAATGTCTTGCCCTTCATGACCTTTAAATCACTCTTGAACCATCGTTGCTCATGAAAATTCTGTTTTCACATGCTGCGTTCAGGTGGAGCTCCACAAATGCCACCTGGTATTAAACATTTTGCTCTCTGAGTTCCTGTTTCACAGCAGGTCTGTGTGCATGCAGTCCAGTTTGCCTCACCCTTCAGTGAACAGTGCCACTTTAGCTGTAGGAGTTGATCTCTCACCACAACTGCTTCATGTTTAAGAAGGAAGCTGTCGGCTCTTCTGCACAAGTTCTCTGTCCTGGTGCATTTTCAGTCTCTTCCTACCCGAGGCAGGAAATTTGTTGGTAGTGCATCTTTCAAAATAATTCCTCCAACATCTCTTTGCAGTGGTAGGTGGCACACCATACATCCTGCAGAATCTCTGCCTGAAAACTTGCCTTCTTCAATCAGAGCTTGACTCTGTCTTGAACTGAATGCTATCAGTAAGCAGTTGCAACTGACAGCCTGCAAGGGCGATTTCTGCCTGCCATTCTTATACTGATGCCTGGGCGAAGAAATAAACATTTATATATCTGTCAAAAGGAGCAGTAGTTGTGTCATACTGAGGAAGACCTGTTAAAAAATTCTTGCTGCTTTAGGTCTGCCCTTAAGCCAATGTGGCTTCAGCTTGTGGAGGTTGAGTGAGCCAAGTTACTAAGGTGCTTTTTTTTGAGATCGTGGAGTCGAATCCCGCCTATGAAATTGATGATTTTGTCTTGAGTTTGTGTTCACCCATGCATGCCTGTCTGTGTGTCCCTGAATAAACATTATTAAATTAGTCTTAAGGAACTTGCTTTTATTTTTAACAAATAATTGATAGCTGCACTGTAAAGTTGCTAAATACCAGTAATTAACGTCTATAGCAGGCATGTGTCTGAGGCCAATTTCTTTAAGAAATATACATGCAAGTAAATAGATGCAGATGGAAATAGGCGGTAAGAATAAATCGCCGATTCAAATGTATTCCAAGGCACAGTGATTTTCACACAATGTTTGTGTTGTCTTTTTGCATACTCAGTAAGACTGAATCGTTGTAACACATATATGCCCAACATTGAATACCTAAGCAAAAGGGAGAAGAATCATGTGTACTGGAAATACCTATAGCCCACATATATGTAATGTATGTCAGGCCATTATTGGTTTTTCTTGAATACCGTGCATTTACTGGGTCCAGAGCTCGAGTCTAGGCATATGCCCTTGACGTTCTGAGGTTCCAGTCATCACAGAGGTGGGTATTTAATCCACAGTTTCCAATGCACAGGTAACTTCCCATAGTCATCCACGACGTGAACTTTGATAATAAGTGTTACTGCCACTTAAACACTGTTGCTTGGATCCGGGATACCTAAAAACTCATCAAGGTGCCATGTATGTGACAGGCATGGTCATTTTATCTGCATATTGCAGGTGTTTACTGACTCATGCAGCTGCAGGCTAGGCACTTACTGGAGTACAGTCCGTGTAGTTGAAGAAAACTGCTTTAATTATCTTCGACATCATCTGCATGACGAGATATATAAATATCAGATCAGTATGCCAAGTCTGACATGAGTTGTAAACTCCTCTAACACCACGTCATTTACAGTCATCCATCCACTATCAACACCACGAGCATAATACAGTTAAAGTGGTGGTAAATGATTGATTCAAACATGCATAATGACACCCAGTGGTGTGTTTGTTGGTTTGTGTATGTTTGTTTGTTATGTTTGTTACTAGCAATTAAGTGTCCTGCAATTGATCAAAGGCCTCTCCCAACATTTTTCAATGTTCTGTGTCCCGTGCCAATGTTGCCATAGTGGTTCATCACATGATTGGCAGTTATCTCCTGATCGCTGATCTTCTTCCTCCTTTTTTTTTTTAAAAAAAAAAAAAAGGGTGTTAGTCTGTTGTTAATTTGTTTGTAAATTATTACAGGGGCATCCACATGATATACAGGTCCTAGAATTCGCATCCAAGACAACCATATATGATACAAACCTGAATAATGTTACACACCCCATGAAGAAATTGTAGACTTTTTTTGCCAGAGAAGGGTTTATGGAACTGTATTCCACAGTGTTGACATTGCACCAGATCCTGTGCAAGCATTTTAGTCATGGGAATGGAAAGTGAAATAATAGACATATGTGATGGACCAAAATTGTTGGTATATAATGGTGCATTGTGATGCAGTTGCTACTTAACGACAGGAATATACAGCAAATCATGATTTTTACTGTTTTCATGTATTTGCTGTGATGTTTAGTTTGAATTTAATGAATATACCAAACAAAAAGCCCATTAGTTTGAACTTAACTCATTACCCAAGATGCGAATATCTGAAGGTTCCAGTTACTCCATAGAGCTTTGAATTATTTCTAGAAGTCCATAAGAAATTTTGCATGTTATACTTAATATATTTTCTGACAAGTAAGTGATCCAGTAATGTTGTGGTACTAATTTGTTAATTCTGCTCATTCATGAGAGCATTAGCCCTTGCATAGTCACACCGGGTCAAAATTACCTGAGGTGTTTTTTTACGTGACATTCTGAAACTTGAGTGTACTTAGAGTCATTGTTGGCCCCAATGTTTCACATTAAACTACTGTTACTGAGTGCTTGATCTGATGCCACTATTGGCGTTCTGGCATTATTGCCTGTCTGATCCAATGGGAGGGTTTGCATTACACAGTTTTTGCACCTGTGACTCTACGCGAGTGTGTGTCTTCGGCCACAAATAACAGAGTTTGAAGAAGTGGGTGTCTTCTTTTTGGCGTAAGTAAATTTAATTACTTACCAATTTTATTTTTATATCACATTTTCTTTCTTAGCCAAAAGGAAAGAGACTGGCTGTTCTTCATTTCCTGTCAGAGAATGCCTAAAATATTGACTGATGAAGAAAGTATTGCAGAATTACTTTACAAAGATGATGAGAATCTGTGGGAAGATTCTCTGATTTTGAAGACAACTGTGTTGATGAAAATGAACATGAAACTGATTCAGACATTTCTGTTACTATTGGTGGTGAAATAGTGACTCTAAAAAATGACTCTTTTTTTTTTCTGGGCAGAGATGGTAAAAGCAAATTGAGCAGCCAGCCATTTAGTTGAAGTACCATGCTAAAAAGCACAATATTATTAACACACATCCGTCTAGAGCTTATGGCACAGCAAAGTGAACAAAAACATCTGAACATACCTTCTTTCTTTACTTTGACGAGAATATAATTGAGAGATTAGTTACTTGCTTTATGAAAACTGCCACAAATTTTGAGAGGAGTCGTGATGTTCAAGTTACAGGTCTATTTGAAATGAAGGCATTGCTTGGCTTATTATTGTTTGCTGGAACCTACAGCTTACCATCTCCACTTCAGAGATACGCATGAGCGGGACAGAAATGGAACTTTTTTCCCTGGCTATGTCTTACCAGGGATTTTTGTTCTTGCTTCTCTCTATTCAGTTTGATAACGCCACTGACTGAGATGAGAGAAAGAAGGCAGGCAAATTGGCTGCCATTTGTGCATTTCGTTTACTCACAGGGGTAAACTTCATGAAAGCCTACACCTCTACGGATTATTTGGCGATTTATGAGCAACTCATTCCATTTCAAGGTGGTTGCTCATTTAGGCAGTATTTGCCTGAAAAACCTAAGAAATATGGAATAAAAGTGTTTGCCTTAGTATATAATAGAACATTCTACTTGCACGCATTTGAGGTGTATGTAAGAATGCTGCCTGATAGTCCATTCAGGCAGTGTTATAGTCCTTCAGATGTTGTTCAATGCCTTGTTGCTCACATAAGACACTTGGAAGGAACATAACTGTTGATAACTGGTATACCATTGTCCCACTTGCCAGAACACTGCTGGACATGAAGCTTATTTTAGTGGAAACATCATGGGGGGGGGGGGGGGGGGGAGCATGAAATTCCTGCCAAATTCCTGCCCAGTAAAAACACGAATGCGAGTTAAAGTTCATTTGGTTTCGCGAAAGAAATGTGCTAACATCGTCAATTCAAAGTGATTCCAAGATAGATGCAGAGACAGGTGTTGTTACCCCCCCCCCCCCCCACTCACACACACACACACACACACACACACACACATTGTGAATTTCTACAATCACACTAAAGATGACATCTAGCTGTGTTGTTCGACTTTCTAAATCTCTCTGCTCTAAACTCGTATACCATTTACAAAATGAACACTACTCAAAAGATACAAAGAACAATGTGTCTGGAGAAGCTTGCAAACAACTTCATCATGGGGAGTGTTACCAGGAGAATAGGTAACAGCCATATACCCCTCAATGTTAGGAACAGAATAACGTAGTTTCTGATGGCCATAGGTACAGGAATACAACAGCAGGATCAGCGGCATCAAACACTGCAAACAGAAATTGGACTAACATTGCACAAACAGAAGAGATGCCTCATCAGTCCAAGTACAAATGACAACAAGCATTAAACAGTGTGTGCTACTTGTATGGAACATGTATGCAAAGTGCATTCCAAAGTTATCTACGTAAGACGCTTATCTCACTGAAATATTCTGATGTTCCGAAAAGCTCTGTGTTATATAGCAGTTTTAAGTATTAGGTTACATTTCTTTTGTTCCTCACATAATAATTCAAAGTGTCATTAAATGTTGTTAATTACATGCTGTTTTCTTTATTTATGTCCAAAGATCATCCATAAATCAATGCATCTCTTTTTTTCTTATGTTACTTCTTGTCACGCAAGTACTTACAGGTTAATAGCTGTTTTAGAGGTGTATAAGTACTCTGTAACATCCTCACTAGTGCACTGCTGGTCGAAGTATTCTACTGTTAATTTATTGGGAAAATGTAATCACTGCTTCCAAACACTCAGGGGTGTTAAGTATTAAGTTTAGCTGTACGGATTTATAAAGTTTGGTTCTGTCCTTTGAGAATAGCTCTCCAAAAGTTGCTTTTGGAGCTGGATATTTTCTCTGACACAAGGCACCATATCTTTCACAATGTAAGCTACTGGAAGAAAAATGTTTGAATTATAGTGAAACTGATGTGTAGTAAGGTGAGCTATTTCATTACTCTCATACTCGATTTCAAAATTTGAATGAACATTGGCCAAGCTTTCGCCATCTTTTATATTCTAGTGAATTCATACAAACAATAAAAAAAATTGAAACATGGAGCTTTGAACTCTGCACCTTCAGATTACCATTCCACTCCTTTAACGATTATGTAATGAAAGACGGGTGTTGGAGCAGTCTCCTTGAACATATGTTCACCTAATGTAATTTTGTGGCTTTGAACTTCATTCTAAAATGTGTGAATTTATCATTTCAGCTTGCAAAAGATGAGTATGAGAAATTTTAGAAAAAAAAGAGAAAAAAAAATAGTTGTAAAATTGATCTTTTATTCTTGATTAATTATGAATGGTACATAGTGAGGCCTTATAAGCGCATTCTTAAAACTTTTGTAGCCTCTGTGCCTCATATTTGTAGTTATCCAGATGTTGTTGTTGCAGTTCGAACATTGTCAGGTCTGTAGTCATGTTGTAAAGTAAGCAATCCTTAGCACATAGGGCATAGGTGAATACATAGTGAGTGTCAGATATAACGTATCATCTCAATCAGTGACCCACTTGCCCTGTCTGATATCATGCCCTGGCCTGACTTTTATGCTGCTGTTGCTAAGTGATCCAATTTTTCTGCTGTTTGTCACAGTGCTTCAGCTCTTTTGCTGTCAAGTGTACAACTATCCATTTACAATCCCTACTTTGCCAGAAACAGGTAAGATTCAGTGTAGCATTCTACATAATCCCTATTTGTGATCAGAAGTACCCATCCTAGCTGCTTTAAGGAGAATTTGGAGTGATGACCACTACTGCAACTAATGCCTTTCCTAAAATCAAAAAAGGATAGTGTGTGACATCACCCTGACATCTTGCATGGGGAAAGACTAGAACTGATCACTAACCATCATCTTGTCTAGGTTTTGGAATCCAAAAAGCTATGTAGCTGCTCCCAATATGGATTTAGAACATATCACCTTACTGCAGTCTTCTTTGATATTGAGAAAGCTTATCTTGAAAGCACAAAATTGCTGATCCACTTGATCGATTGGGAATATGAGGACACCTTCCTCTTCTTATACTTCTTCTTTGAGAAAATGTTACTTGCATTATAGTGTCAGAGACGCGGTGTCAAATTGCTTCTTTCAAGTGAATGGTGTATCCCAAGCAAGAGTAGGTAATATCTACATCTACATCTACATCCATACTCCGCAAGCCACCTGACGGTGTGTGGCGGAGGGTACCTTGAGTACCTCTATCGGTTCTCCCTTCTATTCCAGTCTCGTATTGTTCGTGGAAAGAAGGATTGTCGGTATGCCTCTGTGTGGGCTCTAATCTCTCTGATTTTATCCTCATGTTCTCTTCGCGGGATATACGTAGGAGGGAGCAATATACTGCTTGACTCTTCGGTGAAGGTATGTTCTCGAAACTTTGACAAAAGCCCGTACCGAGCTACTGAGCGACTCTCCTGCAGAGTCTTCCACTGGAGTTTATCTATCATCTCCGTAACGCTTTCGCGATTACTAAATGATCCTGTAACGAAGCGCGCTGCTCTCCGTTGGATCTTCTCTATGTCTTGTATCAACCCTATCTGGTACGGATCCCACACTGCTGAACAGTATTCAAGCAGTTGGCGAACAAGCGTACTGAACCCTACTTCCTTTGTTTTCGGATTGCATTTCCTTAGGATTCTTCCAATGAATCTCAGTCTGGCATCTGCTTTACCGACGATCAAGTTTATATGATCATTCCATTTTAAATCACTCCTAATGCGTACTCCCAGATAATTTAAGGTATTAACTGCTTCCAGTTGCTTTATATCATTTTTTTGTCATTGCTATCAGCAGTATTAAATCAACAATAAGGAAACCAGTGAAGCACCTGTATTTTGTCTATGTAACTAATACTTTAGGTCTCCTTTTCGATCCATATAAAATTTTTTAGCTTATAAATTTAAACTTTCCTGATGTACTAAGTTGTGATGCCAGTTATTTTTGTTACAGAGTTAAGAGCATCATTGGATACAGAGCCATTAGCACACATCCAGCTCGTCCTTTCATATGGAGCCTAGTCACCAGCCCCGAATATCGAAAAGATGTTCATAATTTCCTTTGGAGAAGCAATTTGTGATTTTACACATTGTGTTTACGTAAAAACTGAAACCATGTGACTTCAAAAAATTAAATAGTGCAATTTTTTGTGAACAGATGTACATAATGAAAAGTGAACTTGTGACATGGACTGTACAAATACAGCAAATTTGATGGTGTTATTTTTAAGTCCTTGGATGTTAGGAGTGTCTATAAAGTGTGGACTTTTTGGAATAAAAATTACAAAATTTCGTGTAGAAAGTGACATTTTAATAATAATTAGTGAACATAACATTGTGTAACCTTTCATGCAGTGTAGAGTGTAGTGTTTCAGCCATAGTGAAAATTATTTCCTATATAATTACTCCCAGTGATAAATTTGAGGAAAGGTGCTTCATCCTTTTGTTTATTCCACCCCTGAAGAGAGGAACCGACGGCTTCTGCCTTGCTTAAAATCAATGGTATGTATCCCTGATACTCAGTTTGCTTGTCAAGAAACATATGCAAAGCCCAACAAACAGTTTTAAAAAAAAGTCACTACTGTTGCAGTATGTCTAATCAGAAGTACGCCAAGTGTTGAATAAATTGTTTTTTGAAGATGTTTCTGTAGTGTGGCCTATGATTTCATCGATTTTTTGAAGCAGATGCAGTTATGGTAATGTCAATATGTTACACAATCTAGGTCTCTTGTGGCATTCATGTAGGTAATAATGGTCCAGTTAGTGATATGAGTGCATTACTGTAGCATATTAGTGTGCTTACAAACTCTCTATAGTCAAATACAGTATTCTTCAGAAATAATTGTTCAAATAAAGAAATATTTTTGAGAGGAAAGTGCTATTCAGAGTTAAAGCATCACATTGTGCACTATCATGAGTCTGTAGTCCTTGCAAAACAGTACTTATTCATTCTTTAAAGGTACTTAGAACTGATTATCATCATCTGAGTAATAATTTGTCTCATTATACATCTTAATGCAAAATTCTAAGTTCTTGTAGTTTAAGTCAAAAGCAGTGTCGTACTTTGTTAGGGAAAAGATGTGACCTTGCAGTTAAGTTTCAAGCATTCAGGAAGTTAGAAAGGTTTCTTACGTGTGTATCTTCTGTTCAATAGTAGACAGTGCAGCCTCATCTTCATGTAGGATTCGTGGTGTATGTGCCAAAAGTTCCTTAGTCTTAGCTGCAAGGCACCATTGGGAAGATAAGTTGCTTAGGAAGGTGGCTAACACTCTGTGGTTGATTAAACTGAGTGTTCGGCCATAGTCTTCATCTTTCCAGCCATTAATACATAATTATATCTTCAGATGGCGGTGTGCTATGTTGTAACTTAATGAGTTTTACATCATGATGAGGCCAAGAGTTGCCTTACCAGCTGAAGTGCCCTTATTTTTTAATCATACAATAAAATTACTGTGATACGTGTTTTTGGATTGTATGTTGCACTTCTCCTCCTATCTGAATCTCACTGTATGTCTTCAATGCTAGGTATATTCATTGTATGCTTCCATGTTAATATTAAAGCGATATTGGGTGAACATTGAAGGGCAAATTTCTGTATAAGAGTATGTCATGTACATCACCAGAATGAATGATAAATTTTATCAAAAAGACAATTCTCTTGAGTAAACTATACAATAAAACAGTTTCTGACCAGTACTTGCCTTCGTGAGAAATGTGAGTACTGTCAATAAAAACTACTCTAGCTTTTGGAACTAATATGTGAAGAGAAAGGGCTAGAGATGGGAATGTTAAAAATGAAGGACAGATCAGTCAGAAACCCCCCCCCCCCCTCCCCCCAGCTGAGAGGGACCCACCTATAGTGGGAATGAGGGTAGACCTACCCTCATCACATTCTCTTAAGTTTAATCAATGCCAAATTTATGCAACCTACACAGAACTTCCTCTTACCACTTTCATCATAATTCTGATAAATAATTTAGGAGAAAAGGTAACAATTCATCAATTAGTAGAGGCATGGAGTCGTCAACAGTCACATAAACAAGACAAAACTTTGCTAGCGTTTGGTCGAATCCCTTATCATGCTAGAGTACACATACACCCAGATCTGTACCATTTCATTCAGTACACAGTGCCAGGAGCACATTTCGACAGGTAGACTGGGGTTGAGGGGTTGTATTGAGTGGAGTTTGCAAGGGTGGGAAAAGGAGGCAGAGATCAGGAGGGAGAGTTGAGGAAGGGAGGAAGAGGTGTATGGGATGGGAATATAGGAAGAAGAGGCAGCAGGTGCACAGAATAGGAACGTGACACATGGGCATCAGGGAGTTTGTGCACCGCACGGTAATTACATGATGGAGCGGAGCGGACTGGGAGGAGGTGACAGAACGGAAACTGGGGCAGAGGTGTGGGTGGAAGATGAGTGAAGTTATGGTCAGGTGGATCGGGGGCAGACAGTTATCAGAGATAGAGGCCAGGAGGATTAAATAGAGAATGTGTTGCAAGTACAACTCCTGTCTATGTAATTCAGAAAAGCTAGTGCTGTGGAGAGGGGGGGAAGATTTCAATTGGCATGGGTTGTGTGAAGCAGCTATTAAAATCAAACACATTGTCCTCAACACCATGTTCTGCCACCACTGGGTTGTTAACTTAACTCTTGGTGACAGTTTGGTGGTTGCCGTTTATTCATATGGGCAGTTACCTAGTGGTCATGCCCACATAAAATGCCATGCAGAAATTGTGGCTGAGCTTGTATAAGACATGGATGCTTTTACATATCGCCCTGCTCTGCTTTTGATGGGATAGGATAAGCATGTGACATGACTGGGGTAGGATGTGCTGGGTAGGTGAATCAAACAGATCTTCCAACAGGGTCTCCCACAGGAATCTGAGTCTTGTGGAAGGGGGCTGAGAATGGGTGTGGCATAGGGATGGACCAGGGTGTTGTGTGGACTGGTTGGATGGCAGAATGCCACATTAGGAGCAGATGGGAGGATTATGGGTAAGATGTTCCTCATTTTCAGGCACGATGATAGACATTCAAGCCCTGGTGAAGGACATAGTTCAGTTTTTCCAGTCTGGGATTGTATTGATTGGTAAGTGGGATGCTTATTTGCATCTGGTATGAGGATATGGCGTGGGGAAATTTGCCTGTGGTCTAGGTTTAGGGGGATAGTGCCTGTCTATGGTGGCCTTAAGGAGACCTTCAGGAAGGAATTCTCATCAGTGCAGATGCACCCCAGATAGGTGGCCAGTCTGTGATTTTTTTTTTTTTTTGGCGTGGGGGGGGGGGGGGGGGGGGAGGCAGGACTGCTGTAAAAATGCAGGTACTGTTGGTTGTTAGTGAGCTCGATTGGTGTAGAAGTATGGATGGAGCCATCAGAGAGGTAGAGATCAATTCTGATATCTTCAAAGAGAATGGGACCATGTGAATGGAAATAATTGATATCAAAATAGATCTCATTTAACCTGTCTTACAGTTGTGATTCATCATGGATACAAGTTATGATTGCTTCCAAATGAAATTTTTATTGTTTGGCATGCAATGTAGCACCTACTTCTGATCTGTCTAAAAATCCTCAATTGTATTGTGTATTTATTGCTCCTGTTGTGTGCAAAAGCGTCTTTTGCATAAGATGTTGGACAAATCGAGTCATAAGTACACTTCTGAAAGTGATTTCTAGGCGTACTTATTTAAGGTTACAACTACGCACTTCATACATTGGGTGTTTACATAACACACTTCATAAATTTAAATATTCTTCAATGGAGTAAAAGCAGAGTTGCTGTAAGTATGATATTAGAATTTTCCAGAGGTTTTGACATCAGTAATAGCTTTTATGTTTTCAGGAAGCTTGTTATAAACTCCCATGTGGAAAGTGCCTTTTTGGCACAGAGATGTGATGATGTGGGTTGTATGCAAATTTTTGTTTTGTCTGGTAAAGTAATCATATGGTTTGTTAGACCCGTGAAAATGTCAGATTTCATCTGTGTGTTGTTCGAACTTGCCTGACTGTGATTTGGGGCATTTTCATTTTGGTAGATGGCACCTTTATTATAGAAAATTATCTCTACTGCAGGATACACTTGCTGTATTAAAATGCATAAAAAAAAAGTCAGTACTGAAATTTGAGCTGGGCTTGCTATGGTACACAAAACCCAATTTCTTTACAGGGCATCCAGTACTGCTCATTAAGAGTATTAATATTTGTAAATGTGAGCTTCTTGTTAAACAGCATGATGACACACCCTGCTAAATATACTAGAAAACCCGCACTGGCTTCTTCCTAGAATTACTCTCTTTAAATTGGCATTTAGCTGGATAAGATTGGATGGTCATGGTACTAATACTTTGTTTTAGCACATTATGGTCACTCGTATATTTTCAATAAATTACATAATATATCATAACTGAACATTTGTTGTTGGGTGATCCCCCCTCCCTTCGGAGCTTTATGCTTCCAACATGAGAATGGTTTTATATCTCCAATTAATGTATTTTCTCAGTCACAGGATGCGGTTTCCTTTATGCTGATTCTGTACAGATGTGAATGAGGGAAAAGCACATAAGCAAATCTTATTCTGGTGCAGTGGCAATGTTATTAGATGTTTGGGAGAACATCAAGATTTAGGTTTTCCATAGTTACCCTAAATCACTTAAGGAAAATGCACAAATACTTCTTTTGAAAAGGACATTGCCAAATTCCTTGCCTGTATTTCCACAATATCAGTTTTGCCCTGTGTATAATGTTTGTGTCATTAACAGAACATTAAATCCTATTCTTCTTCCGTTCTTCTATTCACATTCTGCAGATTGTAGTGGTAGTTCTGGGCAAATTGAGTCTTTAAACCAAGACATATAGTTCACGTCATGTTGGAAGACGGCCCTATTTTCAGCCGTTCTGTGCTTCCTCCACCATCAACTGCTATCAACCAATAAGAATCGTTCTCTTTCCAAGTGGCTAGCCGCGAGTTACAAATTAGACTGCAAAAATCTCTCTTCCACATGCCGCGCAGTTGCCATATTTTGTAACAATGCAGTTTCATTCACAGTGCGACCGAATTATTCATTCAGATGTTGATGTTACTTTCTTGTAGCAGTATAGCTATGAATGTGTATTTGTAAACATTTTAGTGTGATTTCCAAATGAAAGTGTCATGTGGCGGAATTAAATGTGAAGTTCCTCACAAGCAACTTTAATTAAATTGCGTGCGTATGGAGTATCGTCAGTTTTGTGGCGGGATTCGTGATTTCCAGTCAGAAAGGTCACTGTATGTAGTAATCAACTGAAAATAATCAAGTAAAACAGAATTGATGTCTGGCGTTTGCAAGGAAGTGTTATAGGCGCTCCTCTGTTCCTGATCTAATAAATGACTTAGGAGGTAATCTAAGCAGCCCTCTTAGACTGTTTCCAGATGGAGCTGTGATTTACCATGTTATAAAGTCATCATAAATTAGAAAACAACTTGGTCACGATATCTGTATGGTGAGAAGTGACAATTGGCTCTAAGTAATGAAAAGTCTGAAGTCATCCACATTAGTACTAAAAGGAATCTGCTAAATTTGGTTTACAGGATAAAACACACTATTCTAAAGGCTGTAAATTCAACTAAATACTTAGGGATTATAATTACGAATAATTAAAATTCAACTAACACATGGATAATGTTTTGTGGAAAGCAAACCAAAGTCAATAATTTATTTAATATTTTTTTCATAATGTGGGACCACAGTCATAATACAGGGCTATTACAAATGATTGAAGTGATTTTATAAATTCACTGTAGCTCCATTCATTGACATATGGTCACGACACACTACAGATACTTAGAAAAACTCATAAAGTTTTGTTCGGCTGAAGCCGCACTTCAGGTTTCTGCCGTCAGAGCACTCGACAGCACAGTGAGACAAAATAGCGACAGGAGCCGAGAAAGCGTATGTCGTGCTTGAAATGCACTCACATCCGTGAGTCATAACAGTGCAACGACACTTCAGGACGAAGTTCAACAAAGATCCACCAACTGCTAACTCCATTCGGCGATGGTGTGCGCAGTTTAAAGCTTCTGGATGCCTCTGTAAGGGGAAATCAACGGGTCGGCCTGCAGTGAGTGAAGAAACGGTTGAACGCGTGCGAGCAAGTTTCACGCGTAGCCCGCGGAAAATTGGCTCATGCCAGAACTGGAGACAGACAGCGCCGACTTCATCTTTCAACAGGATGGTGCTCCACCGCACTCGCATCATGATGTTCGGCATTTCTTAAACAGGAGATTGGAAAACCGATGGATCGGTTGTGGTGGAGATCATGATCAGCAATTCATGTCATGGCCTCCACGCTCTCCCGACTTAACCCCATGCGATTTCTTTCTGTGGGGTTATGTGAAAGATTCAGTGTTTAAACCTCCTCTACCAAGAAACGTGCCAGAGCTTCGAGCTCGCATCAACGATGCTTTCGAACTCATTGATGGGGACATGCTGCGCTGAGTGTGGGAGGAACTTGATTATCGGCTTGATGTCTGCCAATTCACTAAAGGGGCACGTATCGAACATTTGTGAATGCCTAAAAAAACTTTTTGAGTTTTTGTATGTGTGTGCAAAGCATTGTGAAAATATCTCAAATAATAAAGTTATAGTAGAGCTGTGAAATCGCTTCAATCATTTGTAATAACCCTGTATATTTCTTTAAAGTCAATACCACCATTAGACTGTTGTTTATTTACTGTGTTACATTTACACTTAAACAATCATGATTTCGGCTTCAAAGTGCCATTATCAAGTGTTTTCTGAAAGCAGATTAGACAATAACAGTGAAATACATAACAAGTGATATAACCATATAACAATCCAACCATATTTGTAATGCTTACTTACGAGTGTAATAAATTGCCTGGTATGGTATACTGTCATATTAAAATACTCTATTAGACACATTGTCTAAGATTCGATATTTCTGGCAGAGCCAAATTGCTTTGTTTAACTACTGAGTACACCATCTTGGCTGAATGACAGTTGGCTAAGTGTCAAATTGTCTTGGTCAAAGAAATTCCTGTTACAAGCAGGTGACCTTTTTTAGTCTTTGGACTCAGTGTCCAAAAGAAAAGTTAGGAGCAATTTATTTTCTTTGGTAGTTGTTACATCTTTGCAGTACCTGTTTATCTTAGTATACAACGAAGTTGCCTGCTCATAAACATAAACAGTAACAAACCTCTTTATAATATTTGCTGCATCCATAAATATAAAAGTCCAGCTAGTCATTGATGTTTAAAGTACAGTTTAGGTAGGAGGTAAATATACAGCTTTGTACGTGAAATTAACACATGGCTAACTCTAAGTTGTGTAATTTTGCCTCAATTCAAACTTAATACAATACAGTGCAATTACTTATTGTACTCACTCATTAATTAACCAGTGAGATTTGAAGCCAATATTTATGATGTATGTATCATCGGGCATGTAAATCCTGTTATTTGTGTTGGAACATTACTTAGGAATAAGTACAAACAACACAGATATGTGAAACATGTCATGTACATAAAAGCAATTAAGCAAATAAAAGAATCAAAAGATTTCATGTTAAACATCACATTTTAATTTAACATAACATAAGAGTAGGGATATCCTAGTATTTGTTAATGGTTGATGAGATACTACTACAAACGTAAGTGCACCATGGTGTTGATACATATGGCTGTAATCTTGGTGCTATAAATCTTATTCATATGTTATAGTAGTGACACCTTATTTATATGACATAAAGATGACCTAGTACTGTTAACAACCTGATCAGCTACCACATATGAATGCCCCAAGTGGCTTAATTCCTATTTCTTAACAACAAAGATAAATGTAACATTATTGATCATATTTCTTAGAGAGGTAATAAACAATTGATAAGAAACACAAGGTCTAGAATACTATAAATCATTCACTGAAGACTGTAGGCATGTGGAGTGGAAATGTAAGAGGTGGGGGGTGGGGGTAGGATGGATTGGGGGGGGGGGGGGTTAAAATGACTAATGAAATTAAGAAGAAGCTATTATAGTGGGGTGTGGGACAAAAGGGTAACTAACAAAGAAATGAGAATAAAAATGTGAAGTGAATGATCTTTTTTAAATTAAAATACACGTACGGCAAATGGGCACTTTTAAATGTTAAAGCTATCACCAAATATAGCATATGTTAGGGCATTGTGTGGGAATGATGTGTCCAAAGTGAAGGTATGGCTTAAGTGTCTATCAGCATATTCTCTGTGTGGATTCCTAAATCCTAGTATTTTATGTATTAAATAGTTGTGATACTAAAATTTATTCCATAAATTTAATAAAATAAAAGGTTTTATTGAGACTTACTCAGTTTGTCCTTTAGTTAGTGGTAGAAGTTCAGGGTAGGGTATGAAGAGGGGTAATGATTCCGCATAAAAGTAGTGTTTCTCAGAGGGACGAACACGTAGAAAATGCAAGAGACTACTTACACTATGCTTTTCCACCCTCCTCTTGAGTATTGCTGTCAAGTGTGGGATTCACAGCAGATAGGATTAATCAAAAAAGTTGTTCTAGAGCATATTTCCTTGATGAAACATGGGTGAATCAGGATCATTCCATGAATACCTGCTGGAAAATGAGTGATGGTACTGGCAGTTTTAAAGTTCCCTTAGGAAAAGTTTCTCAGATACTTATTCTGCATGCTGGCTCTTCTTCTGATATGGTTCCTGATAGCAAACTTTTACTTAAGTGTAAGAAAAACAGTAGTGACTACCATTCAGAAATGAATGCTGTCACTTTCAAGAAGTGATTCTCTAAACAGTTCTTCCATACCTAGCTTCGAAGTCAGTCATTGTAATTACCGTACCAGTTGTCGTTCAGCTGTTGCAGAGAAAAGACCAAGAAAAGGGGATATTGTGCTCTGGCTGAAAACTGAAAATATTCCGGACAATATAAGCCAGCGTCATGCTGAACTCCAGCAGCTCATTAATTTATAAGAGTCACACAACAGAATGTACAAATTTGACTTTCTTGCTTGTGAGTGTGGTCACACAGGTTACAAGCTATGTGAAAACAGAAAAAAAACACATTCAAGATAAGACACTGAAAGGCTTGTGCATGAAGCAATAGACAGCATCCCCTTTCAGCTTGGGCACACTGTGTGTGTCACGCTGAAAAGTTTCAGAAATAAGACTCTCACAGGGAGGTGAAGATGGAAGATTGTGCGTATCATCCTAAATTTACTATCAGATGGTTCGTACATGGACTCAGATAGCTGATAGTATTATGATGTACACTTTGGAACAAAGTAAAATAGTGATCTTTCGTTGTTTTTAAAGACTCATGATTTAAAAAGATTTTTGTCAACATATCAATTGCGTACACTGTACCCGAGAACTTCCTAGCTTTTATTGATTAGGAATGTGTAGCCTGTGAAGTATTCGGACTGTAATGTTCAACACATTGTCAAAGGAGAAGTTAAGCTTTTCCCAACCTTGTTGTATTACTTGTGATAAGGTGGCTGGATAAATTCGTCAAAAACTCCAGTATTTCAACATGTAAACCCCCTCATTTTCATGGCTCAAATTGGAAAATGCCTTAAAATGAAAGGGACAGTTACCTGTTGAGATATCAGTGGTTTTTGACGTTATCTGCCAGCATTCTGTGAAGTTATTCACAGAAGATGGTAAGTTGTTAGCTTTTTCAATGGATCATAAATGTGTTCCCCCACTGTAATGTCGAATGAGTGAGTTTAAACTCATAATGCCTGTTGACACCAAAATATATGACAATATACTGACAATTTTTACAATTGTATTTTGCACAAGTGTTTGCTACCACTAATTCTTTTTTACACCAAGTGATTTACATTGAACTGCAGTGAAACACAGCCACGCATGTGCATTACACACATTTAAAAAATCATATTGGGGGGGGGGGGGGGGGGGGGGGGGGGAAGCAGTTGTCAAACAAATATGATGATTTCGGTTTGAGTCTGAAGTTTATTTTGTTATGTATTACATTTTTACTTATAATATATTTCCAAATTTCAATAAGTGGCACTTATTGCAACTATTTTAGATTATTGTTGTTTTGACAAAAAATGTACTTGAGGTCTTCACATTGCTGTATCAATTGTTTTCGCCTTCCAACGTCACACAGACAATTGCTGTGGAGCCTTAAGAAAGATTTCTCTCATGTAGACAAATTATCGAAACTGATATTAAAATGTATTATTCTGTCATAGATTTGAACATATAATACGTTGTATTGAAGGCAAATAAACCTGATTGTTGTCCACAGCAACATAGTTCGGCAACACAGACTTCGTATGCCCACACTCTGCTGCCATCCATGCCCAAGCCTCCATCCCCTCCATGCTTCCCTATAGCTCCACCTCTATGTACGGAAGTGCCGTCCTACGTAAAGTGGGCTGTACTTATTGTTGGAGGTTGTAGCTCTGCTCCACCACCCACTATTGATTTTTGGTATGATATGTACCTCCTACCATTCATATCAAGTTTTGAATTTATGCAGCCCTGTTTTTTTGTTTTGTATATGTACACTCAGTCTCTCTCTCTTCTCTCTCTCTCTCTCTCTCTCTCTCTCCTCTCTCTCTCTCTCTCTCTCTCCAGGTTTATTCAACTCATTATTGAATGCTTCCTTTTGTCCATCTAGACATCTTTCACATTATCAGTTAATGAGTTTAAATCGAAGCAAAATCTGGTAACTGAATTGAAATCCACTTCACTTGTAGTTAATTTACCCTTTTTTTTTTTTTTTTTTTTTTTTTAATTTATTACACAAGCAGACAATGTGGCGAGTCAAACACCTCGTTCACTTTACCCTGTTCGCTCATGTCAAATAACTGAGTGTTTGATCCATTGTGATTAATTGGCCGACCTACCATACACATATGACTTATCGATTTCTTGGATGGAACATGATTAAGAAGCTATAAAGCCTCTGAAACTAGTCATGCAATAAAAAGAACATTAGCTACAACTGAAATTGATTTTTTTATTCAGTTGTCATGTTTCTCAGTTGCTGATGTTCTCCAAATAAGATTTTGTGCAAACAAATTCTAATGCTTTATTGTACTTTCTTCATTCCATATGCTCCTCCACTATTTTTAAAATGGAATAGCTTATTTCTCTTGCAACAGTACCTTCAAGAGAATTTGCTACAGACACTGGCACCACCAAACTCATGATTTTAACTATCAAACTCATTTTAACAAATTTCATTGCTTCTGTTACAGCTTCTTGCAGGTCCTCTATGACTTTCAGTTTTTCTTTTAGAAAACTCTGTATGAAATCGAAAATGACATGGCCATATATTTTGTAGTATTTAAAAAAATCTTAAATGTAACAGGGGTCTTGAAATTCTTCAGTTTCCTTTATGAGTTGATATATATCATAGCTTCACAATTGACTGTGCTATATGAAGCCATGCCATATAAAAGTAATACAATGCTTATAGTTATATGTTAATTTGTTATTGATTTAGCATAGCTATGAATGCCCATATTTTTGCATAAGCTAGATGTTCTATAACTGCGAGTCAGAAAGAAGGGACTTACCGGATAACCACTCTCTTTATCGGTTCAGCTAGTTCTCTGATGCCTGTATTATCTGTGAATTTGTAGGTATACCCCTTATTGTTCCAAGACTTGTACTTTCACATCTACAAGGTGTCCAGTGATGGATTCCCTGATTTCAAAATTACATATTTCAAAAATTAAAATCGGTAGATGAGTGCAACAAAGGGTATGTTTATTGCCAAAGCTGTAAGAATTTTATAAAGACATTTTGAAATAGTTGAAAAGCTGCTACCAGATGGCGATGTAATAACACTACATAGTGCCTATAAATAGTGCACTGCAGCTCAGTGGAATCCACCGCAGAATTGTGAATGAAGATTAATGTACCAAAGGAAGATGTTGAAATCGTGTATTCCATTAAAAAATGTGTGTTTCTGGTACTGGAGTATCACAGGTTAGAATAGAATGCTGTGGCAACAAGACACAGTTTTCAAACACAATTTAATGTTGTAAAAGGACACAATGCAAAAACCCTTCACAAACTCATCGCCAATTTCCAGTGGACAGGCAGCACGGCTGATGCTCAGATGGGGAATGTTGGCCCCAGGTAAACTTAATTACTCTTGAAAAGGTCGCCATGGTTTCTGGAATTATTCTGCAAAATCCATCTGAATAAATGCAGCAGAGACTGGTTTAAAATGATCCAGAATACAGAAAATAATGAGATAGAGCATGCACGTTTCCAGTCAGAATTGAAAGCCACCATACCAGGCCATACCTGTACAAGATGTGCGATACAGGGCCGAGCTTTTGAACCAGGTTCTCACAATGATTGATAATTAAGGATTTGACATTTGCTGCATCTGTTTCTCAGCTGAAGCACATTTCCACCTGCATGGAGTCGTGGATAAACAAAGCTGGTGATTTTGGGGTTCTGAAAATCCCTATTTTTGTGAGGCAAAACTACTGTATTCTCCCAGAGTTTCTGTTTGGGCTGCAGTTTGCAACAGATGGGTTATTGATCCTTTTTTAATGTGAGAAATGAAGATGGGGCCGGTCCACATTTCACCAACCAAGTGTTTCACTTTGTATTGCAAATTTACTGGCACAGAGATAGATTGGCCTCCATAGTTACCCAATCTGACTCCTTTTAGGGCACATTGTCTACAAGAACCATCCCACACCATATTGGATGAGCTTGAATCTTCGATCTGTGTGGATCTGAAACCATTTCTGCTGAGACACCACAGTTTGTGATAGGAAAATTCATTGTTCATTTGCACAACCTCCGTACTGTGAGTGGTGTAAATTTCAAAAAGATTGTGATGGGACTACAATGACTGCATGCAGAGAATGAGTTTAGTTATGCAAAATACTGTATGAGCTGCACAGTATACAGCACCATCTGTCAGCAGCTTTCACAATGAACACCATTTTTGTTGCACTCTTCTGTTGATCTTAGTTTTAGAGGTATTTAATTTTGAAATCGGGGACTCCTTGACTGGGTACCCTGTATACTGAAATTCGGTTAACTTTCTTAGGCAGGTCTCACTAGGATTAATGGTATAAAATGTATTCTACATATGACAAGTGCCCCATATATAACAAGCAAAATGCTGGAGTGCATTCTCCATCTTATTCGTAAGGTGGGTTGAATACCATTAAATGCCAATTCACACTTCCTGATTACAGGATTGGTATAGGACATTCAGGTGAACTAGATATCATATGTCACTCCCAGGAAGCCGAAGAACGGTGTTGTTGCAAATGCACTATCTCATTAAAAGTATACAGACTTCCCTATGTAATGCAGAACAGACAACTAAATGTCATGAGAGGAGAACTCATCAGTGTAAAAGAAGGTGGGGAGTCTTGTGTTGTCAGCAGAATGGGTCAGTCAGGAGACACATTGACTTCAGAAGTGAACTAGGTGTTGGCTGCCACCTGATGAACAAATCCATCAGGCATTTCAACCATTCTAAAGCTGCCAAGTTAACTTGTGGTGATGTAATAGTGAAATGGAAACCTGAAGGAACAGACACAGCTAAACCAGGACAAGGCGGACCTCATCTACTGAAGGACAGGAACAGGCAAGCATTGTGGAGGGTGGTTGTAAAAAGTCACATGAAATCAGCAAGAGGAATCACTCATGAGTTCCAGAATACTAGCAACAATCCTGATAGCACAGTGACTGGGTGTAGGGAGTTAAAAAGAATGGGATACAATGGTCGAGCAGCTCCTAATGAGTCACACACGTCTGTAATCCGTGTTAAGTGACCCTTGAGTTGGTGTAAAGAACAATGCCACTGTCGCGTGGATGAATGGGAATGAGTGATTCGGAGTTATGACTCACACTATACCTTTTAACAATATTATGTAGGGTTTTGTGTTTGGCGAATGTCTGGAGAACGTTACTTGCCATGATGTATTGTGCCAGTAGTGAAGTGTGGAGGAGGTGGTGTTACGATATGAGGGAGTTTTTTGTGATTATGGTGTGGTCCCTTATTGTGTTTAAGAAAGCACTACAGTAGAGGAACAGTTAAATGATGATGATGATGGATTGTATGAACATGACAATGGCCCCTGTCGTAAAGCACAATTTGTAAGACAGTAGTTTGTTGGCAAGAACACACTTTAAATGGACTGGTCTGCCCGGTGTCCAGACCTGAACCCTGTATATCACCTTTATGATGAATTAGAGCTCAGATTTCACTTCAGACCCCAGCATCCAACATCACTACCTTCTCTGCTTTCAGCTCTAGAGGCAGAATGAGCTGCCCTGCCACCAGATACATTCAGATCCTCATTGAAAGTGTTTCCAGCAGAATTGAAGCCAGCATTAAGGCAAAGGGTACATACACACCCCATATTAGTATCCAGTAATAAATGTCCAGATACTTTTTATCAGTTACTGTAGTCTGAAGTCCAGATTCATGTGACAAAGTATTAAGTTATATTACCTTCTTTAGAAATGGAACAACTGATAATTCCTCTGCTGATATTAATACCTCATTGTTGAAAAGCTGTTTATTAATGGCCTTTATCAGCCTTTTCAGATCTTCCTCTGACCCTGAGATTAGCAGACTGTATAAATGCAGACATCTGCATATTGAAGAATGTACATAAGAGATGGGGTGTACATGTGAAGATCCATTATGTAAATAATGTAATCTGGGATTCAGGCAACTCCATATACCATGTATAAATTTTTGAAGAACTGCAAATGGAGTATGTATGTCAACATATGCACTTTTACATTATTGTAGGCTTCTGTGATGTTTTCGTGGTAAGAGGCAAATGAGATATTAACACTAAATTGGATAAAATTGTTTATGATTTCTTTACCATTCTAAATTTGAACTATGTTGCTAGAAATATTTTGTGTTTCTAGCTACCATACTGACCTTTACTATACTTATCTGTCCAATGTCTTTCCAACACACGATGTTCCTGACTTTTGATAGATTAGAGTCCAGTTTGAGTATAGGCACACTAATTTTAGTGTCTTCAATAACTTCCTTATACCATTTGCATGTAGATGGTGTTTAATATTATGGAAAAACAGATTGATACATTCAGGGGAGATGTTGAGTCATGAACAGGCACAACAAAAAGAATGTCAAATGAGTACGCTATCAAAAAAATGCCTTCTTCTGAATTAGTGAATTAGACCACACACGCACACACATGCGCGCAAACACAACACTCACACTCTCTCTCTCTCTCTCTCCTCTCTCTCTCTCTCTCTCTCTCTCACACACACACACACACACACACACCACACACACACACACACACACACAACACACACACGTACGTCCACCATCTCTGAGGCCAGACTACCAGTCCATCTAAAGGTCGTGTATGTGTGTGTGTGGGTGAGGGGGGGGGGGGGGGGGGGAAGAATCAGGAGGAAGACTTTTGGCCAAAAGCTAACATGTTTAGCAGTCTTTTTGTTGTGCATGTCCACGACTCAGTACCTGCATTATATGGTGAGTAGCAATCTATCCTTTTCATAGTATTGTCATTATTCTGTCCTGGATTTTTTATTCCCTAATGAGTTATTGATATCCGATTCAATAGCACTACACACCCATGAGTGCCAACTAATTGTTACAGATTTATAACCACAATTTGTTCAAATTTCCCTAATCATATGCTACTAAAAGTTTTATGGATTGTAATGATTTCCTTCCTGGGTACATAGTAAACCTGTCTATGTATGATTTCATCACTACATCTTACTAAGATAATTTACGCTAAGTAACGGTGAAAATTTTCTGTTCTGTGCATGTCAGCTTAAAGGGTAGGAATAAAATTGCCTTTGTACCAAGTGACGTCAGAAGGTTCAAGGCATTCATCTGTAAGCTCTTGCTGTTTTTTTCTGACTAGCTGATGTCACAAGATATGCAGTTTACCTATTTATCCATAATCAATAATACACAACACGCTGACACTTAAAGAAATGGCCATCTGCTTTCATTTCTCCCCTCCCCCTCCCACCTCCTCCCCCTCCCACCTCCTCCCCCTCCCACCTCCTCCCCCTCCCACCTCCTCCCCCTCCCACCTCCTCCCCCTCCCACCTCCTCCCCCTCCCTACCCTCTTCCCCTCCCTACCCTCTTCCCCTCCCTCCCCCTCCTTACCCCATCCCTCTCCTCCCTCCCTTTTACTGTGCCAGGCGCAAATTATTGTAGACAATTGAATTTTTTGTAATTTTGTGATGTTGTTTATTTAGTGGCTAGAATTCAAGAACACTGTTCATATAGTATTAGCAACTTTTTAGTTGCTTTCTCAAAAATGCAAGGCATTGGGTGTCTCTTTTTTCCTTCAGCCACTGTTAAGTTTCTGTAAACACAGCACAATACAAATGATAATGCGAAATTATCAGTGAAAATGATGTCTGAAATGAAAGTGAAAAAAATAATAAGATGGAAGCTTCTGTACATGTTCTGAAGTACCAATAGTCATGGATTTACATATGTTGATTGTATTAAGAAGGAAAGTGAAAAACAATCACAATAAAAAAGTAAAAATAGGCCTAAGTACTGTAGCAAATTCAGATAGTAATACTGGGAAATACGAAAGTGTTAATGCAGTGGATGGTACTGTTACAAGAAAAACGTAGAACTGGACAGAAATTTCAGAAACAGTGTAGTATAGAATGGCCGCGTTTGATAAAATCTAATAAATCATATCAACCTGTGTTTCGTACAGTGTATTAACAAGGCATTTCTATAAATCACACTGGGGGTGGTCGTGATGATTACCAACATCATGTTTTGTCTACATCTACATCTATAGCTACATCCATACTCCGCAAGCCATCTGACGGTGTGTGGCGGAGGGTACCTTGAGTACCTCTATCGGTTCTCCCTTCTATTCCAGTCTCGTATTGTTCGTGAAAGAAGGATTGTCGGTATGCTTCTGTGTGGGCTCTAATCTCTCTGATTTTATCCTCATGGTCTCTTCACGAGATATACGTAGGAGGGAGCAATATACTGCTTGACTCTTCAGTGAAGGTATGTTCTCGAAACTTTAACAAATGCCCGTACCGAGCTACTGAGCGTCTCTCCTGCAGAGTCTTCCACTGGAGTTTATCTATCATCTCTGTAACGCTTTCGCGATTACTAAATGATCCTGTAACGAAGCGCGCTGCTCTCCATTGGATCTTCTCTATCTCTTCTATCAACCCTATCTGGTACGGATCCCACACTGCTGAGCAGTATTCAAGCAGTTGGCAAACAAGCGTACTGTAACCTACTTCCTTTGTTTTCGGATTGCATTTCCTTAGGATTCTTCCAATGAATCTCAGTCTGGCATCTGCTTTACCAACGATCAACTTTATATGATCATTCCATTTTAAATCACTCCTAATGCGTACTCCCAGATAATTTATGGAATTAACAGCTTCCAGTTGCTGACCTGCTATTTTGTAGCTGAATGATAAGGGCTCTATCTTTCTATGTGTTCACAGCACATTACACTTATCTACATTGAGATTCAATTGCCATTCCCTGCACCATGCGTCAATTCGCTGCAGATCCTCCTGCATTTCAGTACAATTTTCCATTGTTACAACCTCTTGATACACCACATCATCATCTGCAAAAAGCCTCAGTGAACTTCCGATGTCATCCACAAGGTCATTTATGTATATTGTGTATAGCAATGGTCCTATGACACTCCCCTGCGGCACACCTGAAATCACTCTTACTTCGGAAGTCTTCTCTCCATTGAGGAACTCTTCAATCCAATCACACAATTGGTCTGATAGTCCATATGATCTTACTTTGTTCATTAAATGACTGTGGGGAACTGTATCGAACGCCTTGCGGAAGTCAAGAAACATGGCATCTACCTGTGAACCCATGTCTATGGGCCTCTGAGTCTCGTGGACGAATAGTGTGAGCTGGGTTTCACACGACCATCTTTTTCGAAACCCATGCTGATTCCTACAGAGTAGATTTCTAGTCTCCAGAAAAGTCATTATACTCGAACATAATACGTGTTCCAAAATTCTACAACTGATCGACGTTAGAAACATAGGCTATAGTTCTGCACATCTGTTCGACATCCCTTCTTGAAAACGGGGATGACTTGTGCCCTTTTCCAATCCTTTGGAATGCTACGCTCTTCTAGAGACCTACGGTACACTGCTGCAAGAAGGGGGGCAAGTTCCTTCGCGTACTCTGTGTAAAATCGAACTGGTATCTCATCAGGTCCAGCGGCCTTTCGTCTTTTGAGCGATTTTAATTGTTTCTCTATCCCTCTGTCATCTATTTTGATATCTACCATTTTGTCATCTGTGTGACAATCTAGAGAAGAATCTAGAGTGCAGTCTTCCTCTGTGAAACAGCTTTGGAAAAAGACATTTAGTATTTCGGCCTTTAGTCTGTCATCCTCTGTTTCAGTACCATTTTGGTCACAGAGTGTCTGGACATTTTGTTTTGATCCCCCTACCGCTTTGACATAAGACCAAAATTTCTTAGGATTTTCTGCCAAGTCAGTACATAGAACTTCACTTTCGAATTCATTGTACGCCTCTCGCATAGCCCTCCTCACACTACATTTCGCTTCGCATAATTTTTGTTTGTCTGCAAGGCTTTGTCTATGTTTATGTTTGCTGTGAAGTTCCCTTTGCTTCCGCAGCAGTTTTCTAACTCGGTTGTTGTACCCCGGTGGCTCTTTTCCATCTCTTACGATCTTGCTTGGCACATACTCATCTAACGCATATTGTACGATGGTTTTGAACTTTGTTCACTGATCCTCAACACTATCTGTACATGAGACAAAACTTTTGTGTTGAGCCGTAAGGTACTCTGAAATCTGCTTTTTGTCACTGTTGCTAAACAGAAAAATCTTTCTACCATTTTTAATATTTCTATTTACGGCTGAAATCATTGATGCCGTAACCGCTTTATGATCACTGATTCCCTGTTCTGTGTTAACTGTTTCAAATAGTTCGGGTCTGTTTGTCAACAGAAGGTCTAATATGTTATCGACACGAGTCGGTTCTCTATTTAACTGCTCAAGGTAGTTTTCAGATAAAGCACTTTAAAAAATTTCACTGGATTCTTTGTCCCTGCCACCCGTTATGAACGTTTGAGTCTCCCAGTCTATATCCGGCAAATTAAAATCTCCACCCAGAACTATAACATGGTGGGGAAATCTACTCGAAATATTTTCCAAATTATCCTTCAGGTGCTCAGCCACAACAGCTGCTGAGCCAGGGGGCCTATAGAGACATCCAATTACCATGTCTGAGCCTGCTTTAACCGTGACCTTCACCCAAATTATTTCACATTTTGGATCTCCGTCAATTTCCTTCGATACTATTGCACTTCTTATCGCTATAAACATGCCTCCCATTTCACTGTCCAGCCTGTCTCTGCGGTATACATTCCAATCTGAGTTTAGGATTCTCTAACGTACATGTAGACCTAACAGACACTATTGTCATAATTTGGAATAAAAACTGATAGGGATGACTGTCACCACTGCAGAAATGCTTTTTATTTCATTTATTGTTGAACATGGCCGTTCAATTTCTTGTGCAGATCATACTTCACAGTTGTTCAAAAGAATGTGTTATGAAGCTCAGATTGCTAAAAAATACAGTTGTTATAGAACTAAAATAGCTGCATTTGCCGTCATGTGGAACACAGAATGAAGTATAATATTTAAAAGTACACACCTTTTCTCTTGCAAGTGATAATAGCACAGACACTAAAGATGTTAAAGTGTATCCAGTTGTTCTTACTTACGTTGATGTTAAACAGGAAAAGATCAGTTTTAAATACTGGTGAAGGAAATTTTAATCTCTTGAATGACCAGCTGCAAAGTAAAGGAATTACCTGGAAAAATTTAATTTCATTTGTATGTGATAACGCAAATACAATGGTGAGTCATATGAAAGGAGATGCTGCTTTTTTTAAAAAAAAAAAAAAGTTCAACCTCACGTAAGAATAAAAACTTGTTTCTGTTACTTGCTTCATTTAGATCAACTAATGTTTTGGCCATATATCTTTTGGCTGACAGACCGAAGCTACAGCACACTTATTAAGGCCTAATTATATTACATGTAAAAGTTATCCTGTAGTTGTGGTCACAGAATACTCAAGGGCCTGTGATGATGATCAGCAACAAACAGCTTTCTATTAACTGAATCTGTGGGTGGCACCCAATCCATGCTGGGATATTGGTGAGTCAGTAGAAATTACACTATAGCAACATGTTACAGAATTAATCTCACACATTTGATCAGGCTGAAGCCAGGATCTCAATTAATTAAATACTTAGATAAACAATTTCTGCTACTTCCTTCAGCACCAAGTTCCTAGAGTTAAGAAATTGGTGTTAGAATTTTGACATTGTAATACAGCATAGAGTGACCAATGTTGATTAAGTATTCTGCCATAGCCTGTTTATTGAACTGTTAAAGTTTGATGTCTCTTCCTGAATTATGTGGTAGCAGTTGCAGGTGATTTTAATTTGCCAAATGTTAACTGGAAAATTATGCCTATGTTGCTAGTAGCATTAAGGACAAACAGCCTTGTGAAGTAATAATAAGTTCATATGGCTGAATGAACTGCTGCAAATCTCTCAATGGGATGGCATTTCAACAACTTGGATATTTCTAACCTACCCCAGTTATTCAACAGTGAAGTAATACTGAACAAGTTATCAGACAACAGATTCAAACAGCTAGTCTGACAACCCACATCTGAGAGGCTACAAGCAGACCTGATCTTTCTTTCTCGAGAGAGATGAAGATCAGCTATCATACTGACTTTACTGCACTGAGTGTCTGCCTGCTTAGCTGGGTGGTAATGTGCTTGCTTCCCATGCACTGGGCCCAGGTTCGATTCCCAGCTGGGTCAGACATTTTCTCCGCCCATGGACTGGGTGTTGTGTTGTCCTCAACATCATTTCATCCTCATCCTCGGCCACAAGTCGCCCTATGTGGCGCCGGATGAAATAAGACTTGCTTTTGCCGGCCATACCCGATTGGGACATCCGGGCCAACAATGCCATATGATCATTTCATTTAATTTCACTGTACTGATTGTCGCCAAAAATGAAAACATTCTCAAATAATTTAGGAGAATGTTTGAGGTTGGTAGAACTAATGGACAAGTCACTGGTACCCTACTTAAAAAAGACAAACTGGAAACTTATAGTCATAATACAATACATTTTGAATTATGAATAGAGGTCAAATGTACTGTAAATCACCCTGCAATTAAATATGTTTGAATTAAATTAATAAAAGGTAGCAAATAAAGCTCAAACGTACCTCAAATTACTCTGTAATTAAATATGTTAAAAAAATGTGTTCTGATTTGTACCATTTGGATAATGGAGCAAAAACAGGTACATTTTGTTATGTTCTCGATGCTAAAAAGTATATAAGGAAACTGGCAGAGAAAAGTTAGTGGCAAAATATGCATGCATGGAATCAGTGGATTACAAACCTTCCAGCACATTGTATGAATCAGCCTGATGTAGAAAAACAATCAACAGACAAAAAGTTGAAATATTAAATTCAGTAGTAAAAAAATGTGTTCACAGTGGAGGCTACTGCCCTATCTCTGTTAGACTATCACACACACACACACACACAAATGAGAGGTACTGAAACAAGCATCTCTACTGAAGAACAATGAAGACCAATTTTCCAAATAGTAGATGCAGGTGAACAGGTATATCCAGTTTTTATAAATTCTTGAGAGGCATTTGACACTACCAATTAGTTGATCAATAATTGATAACTAAGATACAATCATACAGCTTATGCTCATAAATATTTAATTGGCTCAAAAGAATGTTTTACCAAATACACAAGAGGAATGAATGTAACATCAGGGGTTCCCCAAGATGGTGTAATAAAACCACTAATGTTTTTAACACGTGCAAATGACTTATCAGAAAAGAAATACCATAAATAAATGCACAGTGACTGAGTATTTCCAATTGGTGTACTAAATGGTTCTTCTGTATATTTGTAGATAATTGCAAGATAATATCTGTATCGAAGAGAGAGAACCTGATAGTATTTGATTATAAAGTTAGTGGTAAACTTCTTAACCCCATCACTTGGATTAATTATTTAGGGGTAATTCTTAAAATCAGTTTTAAGGAAGATGAATGGGAGACTTAAATTTGTTGGGAAGATTCTGCCGTGTATGTGCAAAGGAAACTGAGTACAACAACCAAATACAGATCCAGCACTTAAGACATCTTATCGGGCAAGCATAAAAGCAGACATATAAACATCTCATAATGACTGCTAGGATTTTAACAGGTAATATAGCCCATATGGAAGTGTCACAGAGTTGCTCATGAAACTTAAATGATGAATCTTTTGATGGAAGGTAAGTTTTTGGTTCAACCCTGTTGGGTAAATTAAGATACACTGTATTTGAGGAGTACTATACAACAATTCTACTGCCTCTGTTGTATCTCACATAGAGATGTTGAGAATGAGATACAGGTTAATAGAGTATGTACCAAGGCACATACACTCATTTCTCTCACTTTATGGACTAATGTTGCATAGTGTCCTTTGCCATGCACTGTACAGTGGCTTGCTGAGAAATTGTGTAGATGTATGTAAATGTGAACTCAGTAGTTCTCATCAAGATAATGTGAATCCTAAAAAAATATGTGGTTTTCTTGCCTCAAAATATCCTGTCCAGCGTCTTAACTTCAATGATACTCTAAATTCTATGAGAAGGAAGTCTATGAGATAAGCATTAAATCATTCTTTTTCTTTTTCCATCTCCTACGTAGACAGCTAGTGTGAAATTCCAGATGTTATATCCATTGCTGTGTACAGTGTCACTGTCACCACCCATACATTTTCAATGGAGTTGGTCCACAAGAAGAAGATGGTCAAGAACAGCAGTTTCATGCTGTTTGCACACAATCACTAATGTTTATTGGAATGTGATTGAACTAAGGTAAACGAATGTAACAGTCTGTAACATAAATGTAACATAGTAGTAATGCTCCGGGGGTAACCAGCCACAGTCATATATTGTCCTTGAAGCATGTAACTATTTTGCATAGGAAAGTAATTAAAATAAACAATTTTGAAGCATATTTGTGGCAAATAGACCAATATCCAAAAATACAGTGAACATTGGGGTAGTAAAAATTCAAACCTGCAAATAAACCATCAGGAGAATGTAATGGTGTGAAATAATCATATGGGGAAAACATTACATAGTACATACTTTACAAGAGATATGTTTGCAAATGTGTCAAGGTGATGGCTAAAGACAGAAATAACGTTCTCTAGATTAAATTTTGCAACTCATATTAGTTGCATTTCCATTGCTACACACTACAAGGCAACCGTGACTATACATCCACCGATACTCTAAAACATTATGACCACTTGCTTAATAGCTTGTTGGTGCACCTATGGATCACAATATAGCAACAATTTTGCATGGTGTGTATTCAACAAGCCATTGGTAGGTTTCTGTATGTATGTGGTATCAGACATTTATGCATAGATCATGCAATTCCTGTAAATTGTGGGCCGGTGGTATGTGAGCACGAAGGTGGCATCCGATAGTGACACAGATGTGTTCCATCAGTTTCAGATCAAGTGGATTTGGTGGCCAAAGACATCAACATTAGTTCCTTGTCATGCTTCTTAAACCACTGTAGCACAATTCTGGCCATGTGATGTGGACAATTTTCCTGCTGGAGATGCCATTACCATTGGGGAAGACTTCAAGCATCAAAGAATGCAGGTGGCCTGCTATAATGTACCTGTAGTACACAACTGTCAAGGTGCTTTCGATACTAACACAAATCCCTCAGAAGCCCAGATAAGATTCTCCCATAGCATAATACTGCCCCCAAAGACCTGTGCCCATGGCACTGTGCAAAACCATTCACCTGGCTGACATTTATCTGGACACAGACATTGACCTGATGTAGTGAGAAATGTGATTTATTTGGCCAGACAACACATTTCCATCAATCGTGGCCCAATATCAATGTTCACAGGATGCATGACGCACCGATTTCTCTGTACTCCTTATGAATGTGTCTTGTACATGCTCCACATTCACTTCCCTCACATTGGGACGTCCGCTTCTCTTTACCAGGCACAAGCAACCCATCATAACGAATTTGTTGTGGCAGTGGTAAATGGCCTTCCTTGTTGGTGGCTTCTTACTGTACTTGGAGCTAAACATCCATTGAACAGCTGTAGCACACTTGTTTTTGTTGAACTCCAACACACAGAAAGGTCTCCTTGGCAACTACATTTTTGCTTGCTGATTAGGGTCTCCAAGCCCCAATCATTTTGAAAGAACACATTCAATCTTGTAGTCATAGGAACCTCTTCCAATAATGCTGGAAGCTTATTTTCAAGAAAGTGTAGGTAATGAGGCCCTATAAGATGATGCAGTTAATGAAACAGGCTCATCATCTGATTGTTTAGCATATCACACCACACATCTACAAAGAACTGGTCTTGAAAATATGTTTCCACAGGCCATGTGGGTTTTTGTCAGACCACTCATGAGAGTTACATGTGTTGCTGATACCATCACAGGTGGTAGTGACTTCACCAGTCAACAGTATTAATGGCATTACTTAGTAATTTGCAATTAGCCAATGACAAAATTCCATCTCCTTCTTGGAGGTGTTGTATCCATTGTAAATGATATGGATAGAGGTCATGCATACATAACGTATACCATATTCTTGTATGTGGAACATTGATACATGTAGAAATTCTTTATGTGCTTGCTGAAGCAATATGTTCTACTGACTGAATATCACAATATGTTCTACTGACTGAGTGTCAAACTACATCCACAAACTATTCATTTGTATGTTCAGATGAAATTTGACTGCTGGTCATTGTACCAGTCTCATGCAGTTTAGTGAAAACATGAATAAATACTCTTGAGTCAGTAAACTGTGGTTATACAATTGTCTAGAATATTTTCTGCAAACACAGCAGCATTTCCATTGCAAAGCCTGTACAAAAATATCATATTGGGATACTCAGAATTTGTTAATATGTGAGATGTGTGTAACTGAAACAGTAGAATTGACCAACAAATCACAACCATAGTTGACAAATTCTGTCATGTAAACTCAAGTACAGCCTCACAACATGGACTACAAAGCGAAAAAGACAACTGGTTAATAAACCCATAGAAGATGGAGTACTGACAAGTGAAATGAAAACTTACATGTACTACCAGGTTGCATATCTGTAACCAATAAAAATTGGACACATCTTAAATAGAATGTTTTAACACATTAGTCTATACTTCCACTTCCTAGAATATTTACTATTCCTCCTGAAATACCCTAGCTAATATTCTGGATAAGGAATGAGGGTAAGTTATTCAAAAATAGTTGCAAATAACATTTTGTTGTAATTGGTAACTTATTAAAATAATTCTCAAATAATTTAATTTTGTATTGCTGATTGTCTTGCAGACATCGTCTCTCAAAGTAAAGGTAGTGTGACCAATGCAATTACAAGACAAAATCTTCTGCAAGCAGAGTCAATATAAGAGGGCTATGAATAATATTCCCCAGCAGATAGTGTGCAGTTGCCACAATTTCCTATGGTATTGCGTTAAAAATGCATTATTGTGATTAATCAGGGGTATGAAAACTACAGAGAAGAGTTCTCAGATTGTCAGTACTTATCCTTCAAGCCAGGAATGCCACATCAAAGCCACTACTAGTTAGTGGTCAGATTATGCTGCCATTGAGCTGAGCTGCTACATTTCCAACAGTTTTATCATCCCTCCCAATGGACATGGCCATTTATCTGTAGTCAACACACCATCTAGTGTAGGAAACTGACAGAACGTAATCATATTGTGTCATACACAGTTGTCTAGCCAGGCATATGCACATCCTGCAGAGGGCAGGCCTCTCTATGGAAAGTACGTATGTTGACCATCCAACCACAGAAACTAACAGCAAATATTTACCTGTTCAGTAACTATGCAGTGTATCTTTAGACAGGGACAGCTTAATCTGTTTACAAGGAAGTATTTGTTATACTTGGAATGGGACTGGTATGTCAAGAGGACTGCTGTCACATAATATTTCAAGTAATATGTTTTTTTTTTCTTTTTTTTTCTTTTTTTGCCCCCCCCCGAAGTGAGTTGCTCTCATATAAAGTTTTCCGATTTCCAACCAGCACCTTTTTGATGAACTCACTCAGCTAAAAACTTGAGAACTTTGTTATTTTAAGTTCCTCTGAAGGGCTCTTCCCACATAGACTCAAACACTGACATGTCGCATTGCATTTGAGGCTGTGTAGCACTTTGATTGTGATTTCTGCTAAACAATTTAAACTATGAGAATACTCAAGTAATTTATCGTTTTTCACACTCTCTCCCTTCATGATTGTAGAACAGAATTTACTGGAACTACAAATGCAATTCCACTGCACAGTGCCATGGGAAAAATAAACAAGTGTATTTTTCCCATCATTGCATAACACAGTGAGCAGTGCATGAACTGTACTTGTGCAACAGTCAGGTACATACACCGAAACTATACTGCACAGAAAAATCAAGAAATGATGCATGTCAAATAATGAGTGCTGAGGCAAGTCTAGTTGCTAGTCAATAAAGTACTGAGGCTTGCCTCTTGATTGGTATACTTATCTTACTAGAAAGGAATGCTTTTAATGCTATAGTACTCCACTTACGACCACATGTAATGTGATAATATTATGTTACAATAATTTGTTTTCCTGAAGTATAGAGATGAAGTGACAATCAAATCATAGTAAAAAAAGTGCTTTTAACAGGACTGATTCACTGGCTTTTAGACCCTGTGTTTCTATTGTCTAAAGACAAGAAGGATTTTGAAAAAATATGATATTACTGGTATCATGCAGAAGAAAACTTATTTCATCCACACTGCAGTGCACTTTACACCATGCTAATATACTGCTAGCCATCAAAATTGCAATATCATGAAGGCAGCATGCAACAGATGTCAAAATGGCATGAAGAGTTCTACATTTTCAGTTACCCAAATGGTTAAAATTTCATGCTACCACAAAAAGTAAGTGAAAGTGTTGCCATCATTCTGTATACAAACAAAGACTGTACAATGGTTTTCTCATTCAGAAATCATATTTGAATGTTGTTTGTGAGGAGATCATGTCATGTCTCATGTAAGCAAGAGAAGTGTCTGTTGGCAAGTGTCAGAATTCCTCAGCAGCAGGATTGTGGCCAATCGAGACTGCAGTTTACTGTTGTTTGGCAGCTCATGTCATCAGGATTCCACAGGTATTATACGAATATGGAGTCAGTGAGCTCAGGAGGGCCATACTCAATATCATGTACAATCTTAATGGCCCTGTGAGACTTGCTCCCAAGAGACTGGACATATTGGTCACTCACCCATTCAAGATCGCACAGCTATGTGTCACATACCTCGAGTCAGAAAATGGGCTTGTGTGCAGGAAGATAATTATTATAATAGGCAGTGTGATGACATCTGGAGCACTGAGGACTGCCAGCACAGTGACCATTGTTTCTGTTTTTCTTGACTCAACAGCAGGCAGAGGTGCTTCAAAAATGACACCAATGGACACAGGAGTGGCACCACATCATGTTTTCAGGTGAGTTCCAGTTCTGAATACAGCATCACACTGCACATATACATGTGTGGAGCCTCCAAGGAGAAAGAACCTTGCTGGATTGCATTTGTTGTCATCATATTGGCTTAGCAGCTGGAACAATGGTGTGAGATACCATTGAGTACAGTAGGTGATATATTTCTGATGTGTTAAGGCCAGTAATTGTGCTCTATCTGGGGACTAGACAATGCAAGACTGCGTGTTGCCCATGCTGTCCTGATGTAGATTGATACAGAGAGAGTTCAACTGTTGCCCCAGCTAGCAGGTACTGCAGTTCCCTCACACACTGAAAACAAACGGGCATGTGTTGCTGAAGCACTGCTATGCCATCACTCTTCAGCCACTATGACTGATGAACTCTGCCATAGATTTGAAGCTGCAAGAAATGATGTACCCATGCCTGTCATCCAAGCTCAGTTTCACTTGGTAGTTGGGATGGCTAAAGCTTTTTTTACTCCAAGGTAGCAGCTCTGTGCACTAAATTTCACATTCTGTATATTCTCAACTTACCTACAAATTTAATCGAGTATTCTTCCTACTATATTTCATATGCACCACATGTAAAATTTTATTTGCTATCCTTGCTGGTGTTGCAGTTGTAATTGTTCATACTGTACACATTCATTAGCTTGTAATTTGTGTCTCCTAATGTTCAAAGTCACTACCTTATTTGTACTCACATTCATAAATTGTACCTTTTGAAAAGTATCTGTTACCTTATTAACTGAAAATGCCTTCCAGACCCATGTATCATTACCTGGAAAGCTTCCAAATGACCATTTTCAGATTGAATACTATCTACAAGGTGTGTTCAGTAAGTAATGTAACACTTTTTTCTTGGCCAATTTTGGTTGAAAAAATTCAGGATTTGTTGAGAGACATGAAATATTGCACCTTCAGCTTCTATAGTTCCATGAAGTGCTGATGGGTGGCAATTCTATCTATAGCCTTGAAAATGGCATCTGTAATGGAGGTGCATTCCAACTAGAGAGCTGTCATTGGCTTTTTTGTGGCAGAAAACCAGAATATCACAGATATTCATAGATGCTTGTAGACTGTCTACAGAAACGTGGCAGCGAACAAAAGCACAGTGAGTCATTGCGTAAGGCATCTGTCATCATCGCAACAAGGTCACGCAAACCTGTCCGATATCCCGCGTGCTGGATGGGAACATGCAGCTGTGATTCCTGCAACGTTAGAACATTTTGACACACTCATGTGAGGTGACCAACAGGTCACAAACACCTCGCTGCACAGCTGGACATCTCTGTTGGTAGTGCTGATACATTCCTACACCTGTTAGGGTACTCAAAGGTGTGTGCTTGTTGGGTTCCTCGCTCGACCATAAAGAGCAGTGAAGGACCATCTGTGCACAGTTGCTTGCACTTTACGAGGCTGATTGTGACAATTTTTTGTCGAACATCATCACAGGCAATGAAACATGGACTCATCACTTCGAACTGGAAACAAAATGGCAATCCGTGGAGTAGCACCACAGCACCTCTTCTCCAAAGAAAAAGTTCAAAGCCATACTCTCAGCTGGTAAACTCACGGTGATGGTGCTAGGACTCTTAAGGGGTTATGCTGTTTGAGGGGTTATGCTGTTTGATGTCCTCCCTTATGATGCAATGATCAACTCTGAAGTGTGTTGTGCTTCCCTCAGGAAACTGAAGAAACAACTTCAGCATGTTTGTCACCATAAAAATGCAAACAAACTTCTCCTTCTCCATGACAATATAAGGCCTCACATAAGTGTGCACACCTGAGAGGAACTCGACTAAACTTGATTGGACTGTTGTTCTTCCTCATACACTCTACATTCCACATTTCGTACATTCTGATTTCTATCTGTTTGGCCAAATAAAAATCCATGGGAAGCAGTACATGTATGATGGAGAGGTTATTGATGAAGCAAGATGTAGGCTATGACGTCGATTAGTAGAGTGGTACCATGTAGGCATACAAGCCCCTCCCAGTAAGGTGGCGTAAAGCCATCACATTGAATGGAGATTATGTTGAGAAATGGGTTTTGTAGCCAAAAAGAGTGAGAAATAATATAATTTATTTGAATCCTGAATAAAACCAACCTGTTTTCAGAAGAAAAACCTTTGCATTGTTTATGACAACAATAGTTTGAGTTGTAATGCTCGATGTATTTGTAACGGTTGATATGTCACATGTGTTTTCTGTTTTGTTGTCATGTTTCCATGACCAGAGTCGATGGTAGAATGGAAATTTGTGTTTTGTAAGAAACTCCTGGTTTGTGAGGGTGCTGCAAACCTCAGTGTGCAATGTTGGTCAGATGGTTGTTAATGTGAAAGGCAATCTCTGGGGTTTTGTCAAGTCAACTTTTATTTCCCCAGCTCCATGTGGACATAATTTTTATTAAAACAGTCACAGTTGCTTGGGTGAGCTGCTGTGTAGCTTTAACATCAAAATCCAACTAGGCAACAGTAACAAACTACACATCAATTGTCAGAATATATTTTGAGTCATATAAAGAGAATATGGTACACTAAAAAAAAAAAATACAGAAAGCTCTCTACAGAATAGGAGGAATCCTAAACCTGGTGAGAAGTCTCTGAACTGGGACTTCACTAGTGGTGACAGTCACATTGCATCAAGCTGCTCTGCTGCAGAATCTGCAGAATAAGAATTACTTGGAGAGTATCCTATTTTGGCAAAATTGCACATCATCATTAATTTTAGTAAGGGATTTAGACAACGGTGAACTTAAGGAAGAATTTCCAGAAAGTAAAGGAGAAAGGGGGAGGGAGTGTTTAACTGGCAAATGCTACATTACGTTGGAAGTTAATGGTTAACTGCAGGTGATTGTCATTTTTGTTTAATTTCAACATAAGTCTTCCAGAATATCAAAGGCTTTAAAATATTTAGGGGTCAGCATTTCAGACACATTATACTGGCGCATAATGGTAGGGCGGCATGCATAAATCATGACAAAGCTGCTCATAAGTCTTGCATCTCATGCTAATCTGCACCACAAAGTGTTAATTGAACTGAGAGCCATGCTGCCTGGATTAGTATTTGTCCCATTCACCTGGAGGAGAAGACACTCCAGGAAATTGAAGGGATCAAATGTGTAACATTTTGCAAAGCAGAAAAGGTGTATAAGGAGGCATGGCAAGTGCCTCATTTTTCAGTCTAACTTGCTACTTCAGTGAAGCAACTACTACAAAAAATTAACATGTTAACACAAATGTGAATGGTGTAAAAAGTTGCACCACTGGAACACTGGACAGCACGACCATGGTGAGAACAGGGCTAAAGCAGTTGTCACCAGGATATGCTCCCACTTATCTGTTAACAGCAGACGATTTGGACCAAAAAGTCCTTAGTGTTTTTACAAAATACTCCTCTGCCCATTCCTCCCAATGGTTGAATTTGTTGCAGACAGTGAGCTGTATGGCTCAATATATTACATTAGTTTTAATCCATGGATCGCACAGAACATGATTTTTGGAATGTGGAAGGAAGTCAGAGATATATATTTAATGTAATTTAAGTGCAAGGCAATGATATAACTTAACATTACAAGAGACTATTGCATTATAGAGGTAATTCTAATTATAAAGTAACCTAAATCGTTAACATTAACCAAATTGTGCATCGATGCCTGACAGAACATGGCAGTAATATTAAAAAGAAACAAACACTTTCCCAGTGTTCTGAAAAACGTTATTCATTTCATTATGAAACGGCTTTTAGTCAGGTTATAAGTAAGTGAATGTCACAATCATACACAAAATGACTTGCAACTTATACAGATGATGGGTAAAATGATAAAATACAGAGTGCTTACAAAGGAAAAATGTTACTTTTTCATGTTATGCACAGACTGTTACTTTTAACAAAAGTCAAGCTTTTTTATCTTATGTGTAAATTATTACATGAAACAAAAGATAAAAAATAAAACTGAATTTACTATTGTAATCTAGCATCTGCATAGCAACTGTGTTTGACTATTAAAAACTAAGCTGGTGTCCTGTTTTACACGTTTAATAATTTCAAAAATTTACAGTAGTTTCAATCTTTTGGTGTTTTTTTTTTCTGTGGAGATAATCTTTTTAGAGAAAACCACCCATACAATTTAGCTGTAGAATACTTTTTAGTAAAAGTCACAACTGGTTTTGCACCACTAGAAGATGCATCCTCTGGTGAAAAGGATTCTTTTCACTAGGCCATTGCCGAAAGGTATCTTTAATTGGATTAGAGCTGCTCCCCATCATTCACATCATGTTGTAAACAAATAACACACTAAAAGTGCTAGTACTTATTCACAAAATAAAAAGAAGGTTATGCGGTAAGGCTCTTCTTATTTACTGAGTTCTGCTACTGTCTCCATTTTAAATAAGGACTGCAGCTTTTAGCAGGCTATGTGATTAAAACATGATTTGAATGATGGGGAGTGGTTGTAAGGCAGTTAGTTACAGTCATAGTTACTGCAATAAAAACTATTCTACAGCCAATGTGGATTATTTCTTTCAAAATGTTGAAGTTTGGCTGCAGTTGCCAGCATTTTAAAATAACATACAATGTAAATTATGATGTTTTACATACTGTTAAGAAAATCAGAAAAATAATACCATTTATTGCGAGGGTATAAAGCTGGCAACATGTTCCTACAGATTCAGCAATATCCAAGCCTCTGTGATGAAGTTGAGGAGTTGCCACTCGCCATCCAGTAGTAACTCCTAATGCTCAGTCAGTTCCAGATCTCTGCCATACAAAACCATTGCTAGTCTTTATGTGGAACTGAGTGTCATGATTCAACCCTAACCCAGGGTTAGAGGCAATTGTCAGAAGGTACTGCATTCTTAAACATATTAAACTATTTGTTTCTTGGAATTTCAAAACTTATTCTGAGCCTTGTCTACTGTATATGTACAAGATACTTCCTCACATATAGGTTTGGAGGGCGTATTACAGAAACTAACTGTTACAACCTCAGTCTTTCCATTTCAAAATGCATATATCCCTCTTGTAAGCTCTTTGATGCATGCTACAGTAGTGGACTACAAAATTATCTCATAAGTGGGCTGTGATACTTTTAATACTGCTTGTTATTGTTGTTGTGGTCTTCAGTCCAGAGACTGGTTTGATGCAGCTCTCCATGCTACTCTCTCCTGTGCAAGCTTCTTCATCTCCAAGTAACTACTGCAACCTCCTTCTGAATCTGTTTAGTGTATTCATGCCTTGGTCTCCCTCTATGATTTTTACCCTCTGCACTTCCCTCCAAATTGATGACCCCTTGATGCCTCAGAATGTGTCCTACCAACTGATCCCTTCTTCTAGTCAAGTTGTGCCACAAATTCCTCTTCTCCCCAATTCTATTCAGTACCTCATCATCAGTTACGCGATCTACCCATCTAATATTCAGCATTCTTCTGTAACACATTTTGATAGCTTGCTGTGCAGCGAGCTACCTTAATTTAAGTATTAACTGTATTTTTCTTACTTGTCACTTCTTCTTCCGTGTGTATTTGCTTTTAGGAAGCTTTAATTGTCGGGTGCTATTAATAGTGTTCCATAGATTTCGTGTTTCTTTTGAATACAGTCAGAGAGAGTCCCTTTAGTCAACCATAGTGCCAGTAGTGCTAGTGTTTGTTTTCAATACAGTCCAGAGACAGGTAGTGCTATTTTCATTGTTTTCTACAAGAAGTGGCTAGCAACCACAGTTTAGTGAATAAACAGCCGCCTTTAGTGAATTAGCAGTCTAGTTAAAGGTTGATTAACTCTCTTCAGTAAATTGATTCATTAGGATGGATAGGATGTGTGACTGCTGTGTACGGACGCAGGAGGAGCTGACCACTGTTCGTGAACAACTGAACGTGTTGATGGCCGCGGTCAACCGTCTTCAGGCTGCTGCCTCGGAGTGTAACGGCAGTGGGGAGTCTGGTGCGTCACAAGGTACACCCCAGGTGTTACATGCTTCACCCACTGTCCCTGCTGTGGAGACATCTTCGCGGGTACTGGGCGCGGTTGGGCCACCCTCTCCCCAAGGGGAGTGGCGGGTTCAGCGGCGTTCGCAGCGCACAAGGCGGAGGGTCAATGTGGAGGCTGGCCGTGTGGCCTCGCCCACTCTGCCTGTGAGTGGACATGTGGCTACTCCTTCAGCAAGGTCCGAGCAGGCACACGGGGGGAGGGGTTTATTAGTTATTGGGAGCTCCAACGTTAGGCGGGTGATGGAGCCCCTTAGGGAAATAGCGGGAAGGTCAGGGAAGAAGGCCAGTGTTCACTCTGTCTCATCCGAGATGTGGAGGAGGTCCTACTGGCGGCGATAGAGAGCACTGGGTGCACCCGACTGCAAATTGTTGCTCATGTTGGCACCAATGACTCCTGCCGTCTGGGTTCAGAGGTCATCCTCAGTTCGTACAGGCGGTTGGCGGAATTGGTGAAGGCCGAAAGCCTCACTCGCGGGGTGAAATCAGAGCTAAATATCTGTAGTATCGTTCCCAGAACCGATCGCGGTCCTCTGGTTTCGAGCTGAGTGGAAGGCTTAAACCGGAGGCTCAGACGATTCTGCAGTGATCTGGGGTGCAAATTTCTCGACCTCCGCTATCGGGTGCAGAAATGTAGGGTCCCCCTGAATAGGTCAGGCGTGCACTACACGCCGGAAGCGGCTACAAGGGTAGTGGAGTACGTGTGGAGTGCACATGGGGGTTTTTTAGGTTAGAGAATCCCCTCCCTAGGCCCGACAAGACGCCTCCTGAGACGCGGCAAGATAGGAGTAGGCAAAATGCAACAGGGAATAACAATATTAATGTGCTAATAGTAAACTGCAGGGGCGTCTACAGAAAGGTCCCAGAACTGCTCTCATTAATAAACGGTCACAACGCCCATATAGTACTAGGGACAGAAAGTTGGCTGAAACCAGACGTAAACAGTAATGAAATCCTAAACTCAGATTGGAATGTATACCGCAGAGACAGGCTGGACAGTGAAGGGGAAGGCGTGTTTATAGCGATAAGAAGTGCAATAGTATCGAAGGAAATTGATGGAGATCCGAAATGTGAAATGATTTGGGTGAAGGTCACGGTTAAAGCAGGCTCAGACATGGTAATTGGATGTCTCTATAGGCCCCCTGGCTCAGCAGCTGTTGTGGCTGAGCACCTGAAGGATAATTTGGAAAATATTTCGAGTAGATTTCCCCACCATGTTATAGTTCTGGGTGGAGATTTTAATTTGCCGGATATAGACTGGGAGACTCAGACGTTCATAACGGGTGGCAGGGACAAAGAATCCAGTGAAATTTTTTTAAGTGCTTTATCTGAAAACTACCTTGAGCAGTTAAACAGAGAACCGACCCGTGGCGATAACATATTAGACCTTCTGGTGACAAACAGACCTGAACAATTTGAAAAAGTTAACGCAGAACAGGAAATCGGAGATCATAAAGCGGTTACGGCATCGATGATTTCAACCGTAAATAGGAATATTAAAAAGGGTAGGAAGATTTTTCTGTTTAGAAAAAGTGACAAAAAGCAGATTTCAGAGTACCTGTTGGCTCAACACAAAAGTTTTGTCTCAAGTGCAGATAGTGTTGAGGATCAGTGGACAAAGTTCAAAACCATCGTACATAATGCTTAGATGAGTATGTGCCAAGCAAGATCGTAAGAGATGGAAAAGAGCCACCGTGGTACAACAACCGAGTTAGAAAACTGCTGCGGAAGCAAAGGGAACTTCACAGCAAACATAAACATAGACAAAGCCTTGCAGACAAACAAAAATTATGCGAAGCGAAATGTAGTGTGAGGAGGTCTATGCGAGAGGCCTTCAACGAATTCGAAAGTAAAGTTCTATGTACTGACTTGGCAGAAAATCCTAAGAAATTTTGGTCTTATGTCAAAGCGGTAGGTGGATCAAAACAAAATGTCCAGACACTCTGTGACCAAAATGGTACTGAAACAGAGGATGACAGACTAAAGGCCGAAATACTAAATGTCTTTTTCCAAAGTTGTTTCACAGAGGAAGATTGCACTGTAGTTCCTTCTCTAGATTGTCACACAGATGAAAAAATGGTAGATATCGAAATAGACAACAGAGGGATAGAGAAACAATTAAAATCGCTCAAAAGAGGAAAGGCCTCTGGACCTGATGGGATACCAGTTCAATTTTACACAGAGTATGCGAAGGAACCCGCCCCCCCTTCTTGCAGCGGTGTACCGTAGGTCTCTAGAAGAGCGTAGCATTCCAAAGGATTGGAAAAGGGCACAGGTCATCCCCGTTTTCAAGAAGGGACGTCGAACAGATGTGCAGAACTATAGACCTATGTTTCTAACGTCGATCAGTTGTAGAATTTTGGAACACGTATTGTGTTCGAGTATAATGACTTTTCTGGAGACTAGAAATCTACTCTGTAGGAATCAGCATGGGTTTCAAAAAAGACGGTCATGTGAATCCCAGCTCGCGCTATTCATCCACGAGACTCAGAGGGCCATAGACACGGGTTCACAGGTAGATGCCGTGTTTCTTGACTTCCGCAAGGCATTCGATACAGTTCCCCACAGTCGTTTAATGAACAAAGTAAGAGCATATGGACTATCAGACCAATTGTGTGATTGGATTGAGGAGTTCCTAGATAACAGGACGCAGCATGTCATTCTCAATGGAGAGAAGTCTTCCGAAGTAAGAGCGATTTCAGGTGTGCCACAGGGGAGTGTCATAGGACTGTTGCTATTCACAATATACATAAATGACCTGGTGGATGACATCGGAAGTTCACTGAGGCTTTTTGCAGATGATGCTGTGGTGTATCGAGAGGTTGTAACAATGGAAAATTGTACTGAAATGCAGGAGTATCTGCAGCGAATTGACGCATGGTGCAGGGAATGGCAATTGAATCTCAATGTAGACAAGTGTAATGTGCTGCGAATACACAGAAAGATAGATCTTTTATCATTTAGCTACAAAATAGCAGGTCAGCAACTGGAAGCAGTTAATACCATAAATTATCTGGGAGTACGCATTAGGAGTGATTTAAAATGGAATGATCATATAATGTTGATCGTCGGTAAAGCAGATGCCAGACTGAGATTCATTGGAAGAATCCTAAGGAAATGCAATCCGAAAACAAAGGAAGTAGGTTACAGTACGCTTGTTCGCCCACTGCTTGAATACTGCTCAGCAGTGTGGGATCCGTACCAGATAGGGTTGATAGAAGATATGGAGAAGATCCAACGGAGAGCAGCACGCTTCATTACAGGATCATTTAGTAATCGCAAAAGCGTTACGAGGATGATAGATAAACTCCAGTGGAAGACTCTGCAGGAGAGACGCTCAGTAGCTCGGTACGGGCTTTTGTCAAAGTTTGGAGAACATACCTTCACCGAAGAGTCAAGCAGTATATTGCTCCCTCCTACGTATATCTCGCGAAGAGACCATGAGGATAAAATCAGAGAGATTAGAGCCCACACAGAGGCATACCGACAATCCTTCTTTCCACGAACAATACGAGACTGGAATAGAAGGGAGAACCGATAGAGGTACTCAAGGTACCCTCCGCCACACACTGTCAGGTGGCTTGCGGAGTATGGATGTAGATGTAGATGTAGATTCTCTTGTTATTTAAACTATTTATCATCCATGTTTCACTTCCATACATGGCTACACTCCATACAAATACTTTTAGAAAAGATTTCCTGACCCTTAAATCTATACACAATGTTAACAAATTTCTCTTCTTCAGAAACGCTTTCCTTGCAATTGCCAGCCTACATTTTATATCCTTTCTACTTTGACCATCATCAATTGTTTTGCTCCCCAAATAGCAAAACTCATCTACTACTTTAATTGTCTCATTTCCTAATCTCATTCCCTCAGCATCACCGGATTTAATATGACTACATTCCTTTATCCTCATTTTGTGTTTGCTGATGTTCATCTTATATCCTCCTTTCAAGACACTGTCTATTCTGTTCAACTGCTCTTCCAGGTCCTTTGCTATCTCTGACAGAATTGCAATGTTGTCGGCATCAAAGTTTTTATTTCTTCCCCATGGATTTTAATTCCTACTCCAAATTTTTCTTTTGTTTCCTTTACTGCTTGCTCAATACACAGATCGAATAACATAGGGGATAGGCCTGTCTCACTCCCTTCCAAACCACTGCTTCCCTTCATGCACCTCAACTATTATAACTGCCATCTGGTTTCTGTACAATTTGTAAATAGCCTTTCACTCCCTGTATTTGACTCCTGCCACCTTCAGAATTTGAAAGAGAGTATTTCAGTCAACATTGTCAAAAGCTTTTTCTAAGTCTACAAATGCTAGAAACATAGGTTTGTCTTTACTTAATCTATCTTCTAAGATAAGTTGTAGGGTCAGTATTGCCTCATGTGTTCCAACATTTCTACCAAATCCAAACTGTTCTTCTCTGATGTCGGCTTCTACCAGTTTTTCCATTTGTCTGTAAAGAATTTGTATTAGTATTTTGCAGCTGTAACTTATTAAACTTATTAAACTTATTAAACTAATTTTCACACCTATCAACACCTGCTTTCTTTGGAATTGGAATAATTATATTCTTCTTGACGTCTGAGGGTATGGGACAGAAACCATTCCTGGGACATCAATCCAGACATATGACTAAAGTGGAAGAAGTTGCAATGACAATATTTATCAGCACTCACATGCTAATGTGGACCACCACCACAGATCATTTAGCACTTGGGTCACTGACCTGCCAAGTAATCAACCTGACAGCATGCCGAAAACCAGAGCTCTTGAGGGGCCAGCAAATGATAAAGATAGCACAATCCATTGTGCAAACATCAAAGAGTTGTTGATGTTAATCCCCAGCTGGGTGAAGCACTTTGGAGTTAGTTAACTGAGACCTTGAGCAATTGCACTGCTTAAGAAAGTGGAAAATAAAGATCTATCTAATATTAGTAGAATGGACCAACCTTCACAGTCTCCTTTGGAGATTTCCTCACTGTAGAAATGCATTGCTTTTAAGTCATATAATCTGTTGTTTGAAGTCTGTTATAATTTTCTAAAATTATAATAGACTTCAAACAACAGATTATATGACTTAAGAGCAATGCATTTCTACAGTGAGGAACTCTCCAAAGAGGCAGCAGTAGAAGTTATAGCGTAACACTACTTTCATGAGTCTGAGGAATTAAAGATAAAAACAAGTTCACAGTTAGCCTAGCACTCATACACAAATCTAGTCATGCTGCACTGTACAAGGAATTATAAATTCTTCGGTGCAGTGAGAACAGATTGCACTATCACTCCTGCTGAGGAACCCTGTGAATAGATCATACAATGCAGGCTTTCATGACCAGTATTTGCTTTATTGCTGATAGCTGTTTTGTGGGCATAAGGTCGTGGTCCAAGGCATAATTCTTGCCTAACAGAAAGGGAGGAGGATTGAAATTAGACAAGTTGTGTGCCTTAGTGCTAAATAACACAAAATGAGCCAATTCGTCCCCACTACAAGCTCCATAACATACTCTGGAGTGACTCTGCAATCTTAGGCAGAGGTCTGATGACGTCATGAACTGGCCATTGCATAGATGCATATAAACAGTTCTGTTTTCTGAGCCTATTTGAGACTAGAACAGTTTTCTGAGTCGTTACATGCTCTGATGATGTCTCCAGCATTGGAAGACAAAACATTAGGCAGAGAATTATGCCTTAGACCATGGCCTTGTGCACATAAAACAAATATCAGCCATTGTGAATAGTCACCAAACACTGCAACAGTTAACATTATACTGTGAGCATGCCCACAAAGAGTACATGTACTAGGAGAATGAGTCATGCTACACATGAATTCTTCCTTCAGAGCAACTTCATGCGTATATGGAGCAGGAATGTGGGGAAGCAGACACAGAATCATTTCATGAAAACTGCAGGGAAACATATGGCATGCAAACAGTACTATTCACACAATGTAACTGGATGGACATAATGCACAACAATGCACTTGCAGTTAGTGGTTAGCCAACCTGCATCGCCAGGAAACACGCCTGAGGGAGAGGGATTAACAAGCAAGCCCATTCATACACATAAGGTATACTAACTGGGAATTGTGCATAAGCTGACTATATAGTACATATCGTATATACTCAAATAATCGGCATGTTTTTTCCCGAATTTAAGAATGAAAACCTGGGCTGCGCAGATTATTCGAAACAACATTGGAACTGCCCCGCCTCCAACAACGCATCCCATTACACTATTGCATTGTTGTGGGCTCAGCCTGTAACACGTCAGTAGCATGATAGAAGTGAAGTATTGACGTCTTAAAACTTGTTAATCATGGCTACAAGTTCTTGTTATTGCTTGTACAATACTAGAGAAAAACTGAAAATTATTGAAGAACCCAAGAACACTGGAAACTGTGCAGTGAAAAGAAAGTACGGCATGAGTGAGAGTTGTGCTCATGACTGGTGGAAAAACAAAATGCGGCTTCAAGAAACTAACAGTAATTACCAGGCATTTTGCAGCCAAAAAGCAAAGCATCTCGATCTCAAAAAAAGGCTCTGAGATTATATAGATGGGAAGTGACAATACAGATGCGCGGTGACACGTGAAGTGTGCCAACTTAAAGTACTGACTTTAGCCAAAGAACTTGGCATTACCAGTTTCAAAGCTAGCCAGGGTTGGCTATCAAGGTTTTTCAACCGAAATGGATTAGAATTCCGGAGGAAAACTACCATTGCTCAATGGCTTCCCAGCGATTATGAGGAAAGAAATAGTGCACTTTCATCATTATGGGATAAATCTGTTACACAAAGAGTCCTATATGTTATCGCAAATTGGTAACACAGATCAAATGCCAGTCTATTTTGAGATGCCGCTCAACAACACTGTGAACAGGAAAGGAGAGTCTAGCATCATGATACAAACTGGCGGCAGTGAGAAGCAAAGGTGTACAGTGATGTTGTGTGTAATTGGCGATAGACGAAAGCTACCACTTTACATGATATTTAAAAGGAAAAACATTCCGAAAATATCAGTGAAAGGCATACTAGTGAGAGCGAATCTGAAAGGGTGGATGGACAGTGACCTTATGATTGACTGGGTGATGCATGTTTGGCAACGTCAATCTGATGTGTTACTGAATTTACGTAACATGTTGGTCCTGGGTAGCTTCAGAAGACAACTAAGGAACTGCGAGACAAATTACAAAAATGTAAAACTGACTTGGTCACTATCCCTGGACGTCTAACATCCATCCGACAACCACTAGATGTGTGTATAAATTGGCCATTCAAAACTGCACTTAAACAGTGATACACACAATGGACCAAAGGGAAAAATCAAATGGCCAGATTTGTGAGTGGGTGAAAAGTGCCTGGGACTCCATTCTGCCCACTGGTGGAAAAAATCCTTCAAAAAATGTGGTATCACAAATTCACTGGATGGAGCAAAGGATGATGCTCTATGGGAAGATGGTGAAGAAAACAGTTATTCTCCCACTAGTGATGACAGTGAAAGTGATGATGAATAGAGAGGTAAGGGAGCATACGTACTGACTAAAATATTTTATTGCATATATCAACATTAAATTCTTAAATATGGTAATTCACTTTTTTTTTCCTATTGTAGGTAGGCCCAGAGTCCCGGATGGCGCAGATAATGTTCCCAGGCCAGCTGCCCAGCTAATGGGCAAGTCGGCAGGCCCGACAGCCGTCCAGCTGCACGCCACTGAACTGGTTGCGTTTTAATGATTTATTAACCTGTACAACAGCATGTCAAGATTATGACACATTTCTTCAAACAAATTGATATTATATGTAATTTTGAATACATCATTACATTATAACTTTTTTTTTTTTTTTTTTTTTTTTTTTTTTTTTTTTTTTTTTTTTTTTTGTAAATGAAACAAATTAAAGAAAAAAAAATCTCTCCCTCAAAATTAGGGTGCACGTATTATTCGAGGACACAGATTATTTGAGTATATATGGTATTTTACTCTGAGGTTACTTCTGATTTGTGAAGTGGGAAATCTGCTTGTTGGAATGGGAAACCTATGCAGAGTAAACAGGAAGAAGTGTTCATGGATTAAAGCGATAATACGGGAATAAATATGCACATGAAGTGCAACAGAAACAATCATAGATGTAAGCCAGAGCTCAATATAATTGGGGAACGTCATAGGACACCAGCACAAACAAAAATAGAACACACTTCCAAAAGAATTATCTGCTGGTATTTCAGATGCTATTTACTGAGTGCACTGGCCACAAACTGCTGCAAGTCTCAGCAGCACTGGAAATATTTCCTCCAGTAACATGAAAATAAAGCCAAAACTGTCAGAATACAACTATCAAACCACATACTGGAGCAGGAAAAGTAACATGGTTAACAAGTCCTCTTATCCAGTTAAGGAATGTGCAACAAGCTGACATAGTTGGAGTAATGTGCTCATAGGCATGTGCCAATAAATTTCACCCTCAATAATGCAGATGAAGTTGAAATAATACAACAGTAACAATACTGCAAGTTTATCTAGAGTTTAGAAAGTTGCAGGATAATAAGGCAGCAAAAAAATATGCTTCACAACCTAACTGCAATACCCACATACATTTTCAATTGATGAAACATAGATAAGAATGATTCTTATCAACCATAGTAACTAGTACGTTCTTATATTCCAGGATGCTCTAATCTTTAAACATTTTTGATAACTATGGAAATCTTCATTGCTGGTGCACACTTAATACAAAGTTTCAGATATCTGACAACATGAATTAACTAGCTCTTTCACAGATATAGTTAGTGAGTATTGGCACATAGCTGCTGCAGAAACAGCAGAATATGATTAGGTGATTGAACTACCAGCCGCTAACCAAGGAATTTTGTGTCTCGTAGTTACTGAGCAGCATCTCATCAGAGATCTGATAGAAAACTTCCCAGAGTAAGTTAAATGCAGTAAGAAGCCTACTGCACAGAAGCAACTGACATTTCCTCCACTAACACTGAACATAAATACATCATTTTACTGGCATCTCAAATGGTAATGTTTGATGTTTTTACTGCCACCTTCTATCTGCTGAGTTCATCCTTCACATGTAATATGAACAGTACTTGCAATGATTAGTGTGTGCTATTGAATGATGACAACGCACTCTCCATAAAGGAAACCTTAATCTGACTTATGAACTGACGTCTGTAACAGACTATCCAGTCAATAATAAAATATGCTGTTGAACAGTCCTGTTAATTAAAAAAAAAATAATTCAGCACATCATGTTATGACAGGAGTAATATGTAGAATTTTTAAAGACTTCTTCACGTAATCAGCTCATTGCCATATTTTGGGGAGAGGTGTGGTAACTTTTATGAACTATGAAATATGACGCTGATATCCATGTCACAGTATCATATATCTGTTCTCAACTTAGACTGACATGGACTGTGCATAAAAAACATCATAAAGAAATGGAACTTTTGTGTTCATAGCGTTATCCCTTACATACGCAAATAAAAATGACAGGTATTACTGTCAACAATACATTTGCAAATTTATAATGGAAAATTAAATAATCGTGTAATTCCCAGTATGAGGATTACATATTCTGTATAATGACATAAAAATCTGAGACAACCATTTTTTTAAACATTATTTTCTTCTACTGAAAAATTTGTAAAATTTTATATCTGAATAATGAAATGTGAAGACGTTAATTTTATGGAAAAAAATATTTATAGATTCCACTTGCCTTCATTTAAAGATATACAAGATGAAGGCACTATTATTTCACAAGCAGAAATGTTTTTAAAGTCATTAAGTTGATAATATTTCAAATGTTTAAGTGCTATATATTGAATGTGCACCCATCTTGTACTGCATTATTGTCTAGAAAATTCAGTGACACATATTTTTGTCAAAAGGTTGAATCAAATAATTGCGGTGACATTAAAATGAATAAATAGACTGAACTGAAATGTGTACACTCAAAGTTTAAACAATGGAAACTCCAGGTTGGAATATCAACAATATTAATATATTTGCTACTTACTGTAAAGATGACCCATTGAGCTGCTGATAGGCACAACAAAAAGACTGTTACACTGTTGTGACTCGCCGATCATTCAAAGTGCCGCTGCGCAATTACGCACATCCTCTACGTGCGGCGTTGTCTACCAGCCATGCAGCAGCTGCGCCACCTAAGCGGCCAGCTGAGCAGCGGCCGCTAGACTGGGACTCAGTGCTCATTCGAATGCTAACATGTACACATGTGTTGCTTGTCAACTTACTCTGTGACTTATATGTGTTGTGTTGTTCTGAAATATATGTGTTAAACTTGACGTTATATCAATTGGCAACGAGGTAGTGGATTTTTCCTTTTCACCGTTGACCCACAGGGTTCCATGGCTACTGTTGAGCAACTATTACAAAATCTCCTTGTACAGCAAACGCTTCTAACAGCAGTGATTCGCGATTTCATCACGGCATCAAATGCGGGGCGTTTCTCATCTTTGGCTATACCTCCTTTTCCTCCTTACGATGAGATGGCGGAAGACTGGTCTGATTACGAAAAATGTCTTCGACAGCACTTCTTGGCATTTCATGTCACGGACGAACAACCATGTAAATCTCTGTTCCTTTCCTGGATTTCACCTCAAATGTATCGGTTGTTGTCACAATTGGCTCCTTTGAAGGATCCTGCGTCTTTGACCTTTGCTGAAATGTGCTCACTTCTGTCTGTCTATTTTCAAAAGCAAACGCATGTGGTAGCCTCTCGTGTTGCCTTTTATCGTTGTCAAAAACAGCCACATCAATCCTATCGCGCATGGGCTGCTGAACTTCACGGCCTCAGTCAAAAGTGTCAATTTGTTACTGACGTTCACAAAGAATCCTATGCCAATTCCATGGTACGGGATGCTATTATCTGGTCGGCGCCCAACAAAGAAGTTCGGCAATGTGCCCTTCAGTTGGCGAATCTGACTCTAGGTGAAGTTCTCTCCATTGCGCAGTCTTTTGAAATTTCTCACGCCGCTGGGGCGCAAATAGAGGCGTGGGGTGATGTCGGGGAAATACAACCTCTGTGCGCTGTTGACCACGCGTGCGGCGCGTCACCGCCGGCCGACGTGGCCGCAGTGCGCTCCCACGCACAGCCTCGGCCTAGCCGTAAACCACCTGCTAAGAAACTGCAGCAAAACCCCCGGCAACTTCCTTCATGTCCGCGGTGTTTTACGAAACATTCATGCGAGTATTGTCCCCAACGTTGGGCTGTGTGTCACAATTGCAAAAAGAAAGGTCACATGTCTTCCGTTTGCAAATCCGACTACATACATGATGTTCATGAACATGACGCTGATTCTGATTCTGTGTTGTCTGTCAATTGCACTTCTTCCCTTTCAGGGAAGTTATTCCCCACTGTCCAAATCCTTGGTCGAGATGTTCGCATGCAAGTGGATACCGGTTCTGCTGCCACTATAATTAATTCTCAGACGTATCTTCAGTTGGGTTCTCCACTCCTGTCACCTGTCACTCGGCGATTACGGACGTACAATAAACAGAAGATTTCTCTCTTGGGACAGTTTAATGCTGAGGTATCTTACAAATCCGTCGTTTGCACTGTTCCCATATTTGTGGTCGACCAGAGCAACGCAGAAAATCTTTTTGGTTTTGATGCCTTTCGCATTTTTGGGTTCTCCATAGATGACTCTGTCAATATTGTCTCTGATGCTATTCCTTCGGTGGCTCAGCCATTGCATCGCCTGTTGCATAAAAACGTGCCTTTTCACTGGTTCATGTCATGCGACGCGGCTTTCCAGAAATTGAAGACTATGCTGAAACAGGCCCCGTGCCTGGCTACTTATCGACCTGGCCAACATCTTGTCCTTGCCACAGACGCCTCTCAATACGGGGTCGGTGCAGTCCTTGCGCACCGTTTTTCTGACGGTTCGGAACAACCCATTGCTTATGCCTCCAAATCGCTCACAGATGCCCAACAAAAGTATTCTCAAATTGAGAAAGAAGCTTTGGCCATTATTTATGCTCTTCATAAGTTTGGTGTTTTTCTCTATGGCTCAAAATTTCATCTTGTTACGGATCACAAACCACTTGTTTCCTTGTTTCATCCATCAATGTCACTTCCCGACAAGGCTGCACACCGCCTCCAGCGTTGGGCTCTTTACTTGTCTCGTTTCAATTATGAGATTCATTTCCGGCCAACGGCTCAACATGCAAATGCTGATGCTCTGTCTCGCCTTCCCATGGGTCCTGATCAGGCATTCGATAGGGACGAACTTTTGTGTTTCCACCTGGATGTTGCCGAGCAGCGGGTTGTGGACGGGTTCCCCATCACTGGGGACAGGCTGGCGGCTGCTACGGGTTCTGACCCTACCCTCTCCCAGGTTTTACACTGTATTCAGAAGGGTTGGCCAGATCGCCCATCCGCTAAGACTTCTGATCCGTTGTGGAACTACTATGCTTTGCGCTACCACCTCACGGCTAGGGATGGTGTTATCCTCCTCTCCACTGACAATGCTTCGCCGCGTGTTGTGGTACCTGCGTCTTTGGGTACTTCGGTCTTGCACCTCCTTCACCAGGGGCACTGGAGTGTGTCTCGCACAAAATCTCTGGCGCGCCGTCATGTGGACTGGCCTGGCATCGACCCTGAAATAGCACACATGGTCGCTGCCTGCGGCCCTTGTGCATCACAGGCCGCTGCCCCGAAGTCATCTTTGTCACCGTGGCCTTCGCCTGAGAAGCCCTGAAAGCGCATTCATGCTGACTTTGCGGGACCCTTTTTAGGTACTTATTGGCTCCTCATAATTGACGTCTACTCTAACTTTCCTTTCAATGTCCGTTGCGCGTCGCCCACCACCGCGGCAACCACCAGTGCTCTCGCCCGCATTTTTTCTTTGGAAGGCCTCCCCTCTACTCTTGTTACTGATAATGGTCCGCAATTTGCCTCTTCCGAATTTGCGGATTTTTGTGCTTGTCACGGCGTTATGCATGGCACGGCCCCGCCGTTCCATCCACAATCCAATGGTGAGGCTGAACGACTGGTCCGCACATTTAAGGCTCAGATGCGGAAACTTCTGACTTCTTCTGCTGCTGATGATGCGCTTCTCCAGTTTCTGGCATCTTACCGTTTCACCCCCATGGGCGACCACAGCCCGGCTGAGCTCTTACATGGCCGACAGCCCCGCACACTACTTCATCTTCTGTGGCCTTCCACCTCATGGCCGCGGGTGCCTTCACTTGGCCGGTTCACCACCGACGACCTCTTCTGGGTACGGGGATATGGCAGGCGGCCAAAATGGAGCCCGGGCCGCATCTTAAGACACCGTGGCAGACGCCTGTATGAAATCCAGGCGGACACGGGTGTTGCAGTGTGTCATTCGGACCAGCTTCGGCCTCGTGTGCCAGCAACGCCTGTTCCAAATGCCGCTACACCACCTTTGGCTCTACCTGACGCTCGGGATCTTGGCATCTCTCAATACTCACAACGTAGCCCTCTCACCGTCATCGCGATGCCAGCACAAGAACGGACGCCACCAGGAGACGTGCCCAAGCAGGAACCGGATGACCATCCTCTGCCAGAGCAAATCTACTCGCCTCCTCCTCCAACGGACGCTGACACATCGCCCATGTCTCCTGTCATATCAACTGGACTTGCCGCAACGGGCAGATTGGTGCATGGGGCCCCAGCAGATTCGGCCCCTATGTCTCCTGTCATCTCAACCCGTTATCATCGGGGACACTTCCGTCCGTACAGGAAGCCTCCACCTCGAGACTTTACGGTGAGTCAAACAATGCCTATGGACGTTAGCCATCTCCAGGACACCTCCATCAAGACCAGTGCAACAATTTCAAAGGGGGGAAAAGTGTTGTGACTCGCCGACCATTCAAAGTGCCGCCGCGCAATTACGCGCATCCTCTATGTGCGGCACTGTCTGCCAGCCATGCAGCAGCTGCGCCACCTAAGCGGCCAGACGAGCAGCGGCCGCTAAACTGGGACTCAGTGCTCATTTGAATGCTAATGTGTACGCATGTCTTGCTTGTCAACTTACTCTGTGATTTATATGTGTTGTGTCGTTCTGAAATATATGTGTTAAACTTGACGTTATAAAATACACATTACAGCTTTCAGCCAGAACCTTCTTCAGCACAGAAAACACACACACACACACACACACACACACACACACACACACACATATATATATATATATATATATATATATATATATATATATATAATCTAAAAAGAAAGATGATGAGACTTACCAAACAAAAGCGCTGGCAGGTCGATAGACACACAAACAAACACAAACTTACACACAAAATTCTAGCTTTCGCAACCAACGGTTGCCTCGTCAGGAAAGAGGGAAGGAGAGGGAAAGACAAAAGGATTTGGGTTTTAAGGGAGAGGGTAAGGAGTCATTCCAATCCCGGGAGCGGAAAGACTTACCTTAGGGGGAAAAAAGGACAGGTATACACTCGCACACACACACATATCCATCCGCATATACACAGACACAAGCAGACAATGTCTAAACTGGGACTCAGTGCTCATTTGAATGCTAATGTGTACACATGTCTTGCTTGTCAACTTACTCTGTGATTTATATGTGTTGTGTCGTTCTGAAATATATGTGTTAAACTTGACGTTATAAAATACACATTACAGCTTTCAGCCAGTGGGTGAACACCACATATTATTTTTATTGCTCATGTCTGCTTGTGTCTGTGTATATGCGGATGGATATGTGTGTGTGTGCGAGTGTATACCTGTCCTTTTTTCCCCCTAATGTAAGTCTTTCCGCTCCCGGGATTGGAATGACTCCTTACCCTCTCCTTCCCTCTTTCCTGACGAGGCAACCGTTGGTTGCGAAAGCTAGAATTTTGTGTGTATGTTTGTGTGTCTATCGACCTGCCAGCGCTTTTGTTTGGTAAGTCTCATCATCTTTCTTTTTAGATATATTTTTCCCACGTGGAATGTTTCCCTCTATTTATATATATATATATATATATATATATATATATATATATATATATATATATATATATATATATATATTCACACAAGCATGCATACCTCATGCATACATTACCGCTAGCACCGGCAGCTGCTGGTGGTAGTGATCATGTGTGCTTGCCTATGTGAAGAATGTGTGTTTTCTTTGCTGAAGAAGGCTTTGGCTGAAAGCTACAATGTGTAGCATGCTTTTTGTTGTGACTGTCTGCAACTCAACAGGTCATCTTTACAGTGAGTAGCAATCTATCCTTTTCCTAATATTGTTTACTAGAAGTTAACATCTCTAAATTTTTGTAGTTTAGTAATCTTCTTTAAATGATCTTAAATAACATTTAATATGTGTGAAAGTAAGAAGCACACACACAAAACACAGATAAACATAATAAAAGTACAGTATGATGTTTCGAGTAATCGTGTAGACATATGTACTGTACAGCACAAACAAAAAGTGTATCACCTACTCCTGTACGGCACCGATATCGGGACTTGCATTATGTAAATCTCCTAATCCGGTAGTTACATCTCACACTGCAGCAAGGCCATAAAAGTGACAGCCAAACCACAGCACAACTGAATGAAATGTCAAAATCAAAACTTCAAATGGCCTTCTTTGAGATAGTGGTAAGATCATGTGTCAATTTATGTAAAAAATTATTTCAAGTCCTCAATGCACTACAGAAAAAAAGAAGTTGCTGTAATAAAGAATCTCATAAAGTTATTACTATAATTTTAACTCTGGTGACTAGCTGTACCATCCAAACTTTTAATATTGCCACATGTTGTGAATCATGTATTGTGGTGTAGAGGTTATAGTTGCTGCTGGCAACATTTAATCACTGGTTTGATTCTCGCCTCCTACAGTTATTTAGGATTTGACATTTTATTTCTAAAACATTGTGGGATTTACTTGTTTATGAAATATTGTAATTTGATATAACATTCCATGTATGCAAGGTGATTCTGTGATTATGATGATACAACGTTTCAGGGATGATGGAGGAGAGTAAATGTATCAGTTTGAGGTATGGGTCTGGTTTGGATATAAGTGGTATGTTATAAGTGAAAATTGTCCTGCCTCCACTGACAGTGAAATACATGTACCAGTACTGTTGATAATATGATTGTGGGTAGGCAACTTCCAGAGGTCATAATAGATACCAAAACAAGAAAAAAGGTCTGATAAATATGGGCTCCAAAATACATACCTTAAGAGCTATGGGCACTTATCCAGTAGAAGAGATGAATTCCACAGTAGCAAAGGTGGAAAGGTGCTCATAGCTCTTAAGGTATCCATTTTAAAGCCCATGTTTGCTACACATTTTTTCCTTGATTTGATCCATACTATAACCTCTGAAAGTTGCCTACCCTACAACCTTAGCAACAACAGTACCGTTACATGTATTCCATTGCCAGAGATATCAGAGTGATTTTTGTTTGTACTTTTGAATCTGTACTTTCTGGACCAGGGTCCCTTGATACATTTACCCTTCTCCATCATTCCTGAAAATTTGTAACATCATCAAGGAATCACCCCGTAGAAGCACGCACTACTGAAACTGCTCTTGTAAATGGTATTTGGTACTGAATTCTACATGAGACAGTTTGGTGGTGACATTGGATATCTCAGACAACAACGTTGCCATAGCTCCCATACGGCTACACAAAAGCTGTTGCCCTTGCCGGTAGGAATCAAACACAAACAATACATTCCTCAGATGGTCCTCATTGCCAAGGTACCAATGGATACCAAAGCTTAAGCTGGTCAAATGTACATTGAGCATCCAACAGAGGTTTGAAAGATCCTGGGCAGGATCCAATTGGATAATATGATCATGTCAGAAAATTCAATAGATAGGATCAAACACTGTGTCTCACAAATTTCTGCTTTTACTTGGGCAATAAAACCCAGCAGGGGATCGACAACAATGAGGAAAAGCTCAGGAGCTGGGACAAATTACAGGTGGAAGTTAATATGGCATTTGGCAACAACAAGCAATAGGTCAACACAGCTTAAGAACACCTGAAGAACAGAACACAACACCAGAGGTAGATGTCACAGCTACATATAAAGAATGTTTTGTGGTTGTGTCACACAATTGAATTGGAATTAAAGGAGTTGTTCACGAAAAATAATTTTAGGTTAGGTTTAAAATTTGCTTTGCCACCTGTCAGACATTTTACATTATTGGGCGAATGGTCAAAAATTGGAGAGGAGGCTACAGGATGACCGTGGGTGAACACCACATATTATTTTTATTGCTCATTTTTGTACAGTCAATACTTTTTTCTCTAAGTAATGAGTTACATAAAAATTAGAACTCTGTAAAACATTATTGAGTGCAAATATGCAAAATATATCAAGAGGTTGATTAATTTGTTTCAAAGATAAGCAATTACACAAAGAGCAAAATTAGATGAGCACACCATTGGTGTGAGGTCTCTGGCTGCACGCCTACCTAACACTCCCAGCACAGCAGTAAGTGGGGCTGAAGAAGGGTGAGGAGGAATAGGAAGACTGCAGCCAGATGTGACTAGAGCAAGACAGTTGCCTTGTTACATGCCAAACAATCTGCTAGGTAAACCAGTAGTGTTAAATTTGATTTCCAGTCTGCATTAGGAATGCTACTGTGTCCGTGTGGCTGGGGGAAGGGGGGGGGGGAGAGAGGAAGTGGAGAAACCACAGAAACACATCATTCAGTGTGAAATGGGAATTGTTTCACTCTTTCATATCACTTGAACACCAATGTGCTTGACATGTCATCACACTATTATGAGCTGGAAAAAACACGCATTGTAATATCATTACATTTTTCATCATTAGTTCCCAAAGAGATTCCAAGGCATTTTAAGACTGAAGACTAATTTCAATTTACTTGTTAAGACAGTTCTTGCTTTTAGCTGCTGGTATGCCATTAATTCCAACTTGAGCTGATAGACCAATAGGGTAGCACCTGGCTGTACGGCCTGTTTGTCCAATCCACAAATTTACAAGACTTTAATAAAGTGTTGCACCAAGAGTAATACCCTTGAGTGCACAAGCAAGCTGTCAAAGTTATTTCGATGTCTAATGTCGGGTTAGCATGTGTGTATAGATGTGTTACTGTCCCCCTCCCTCTCCCCCCCCCCTCCACGCACTCCGATTATGAAATTGAGAATCTGGCCAACATCTGAGTTTAACAGAGTTTACGCTTCATAACTCCCCACATTTGGCTGTATCAGGAACCATAGTTTCAGATCTATTACACATCATATTATTGGAATAAGTGTAAACTTATAAACATTACAACTAATGTTATGTGCCTGTATGTAAAGTGTTTTGTTTAGCAAAAAGGATGTTTAGTTTCACTCATCATAATAACACTATATAATATATTCATTTAACTAAGTATTAAATTTATTGCTTTCGTAGAAAGATAAAAGATTGAAAATAAACATTAGTGATAAAATCCTGATTATAAAAGTATGTGCAATATTTGTCTCCCATAAATAAACCCACTGTGTTGCAATCATATCTTCCTATGTTTCCCACTTGTGCAACCTGTGGCATATAACTGTCTCTGTTACACACCTCCTCGAAATAGTGCAGTGCTGGTGGAAGCTCCAGTGCTGAGCAGGCTTGACTGCACTCCCAAAGTGCAAGTGCTTGCCAATAGCAAAAATCTTATTCAGGCCTGCCACAGATGCATTTTTAACACACAGTGCCATTTACATATCACTCCATTAGTCAGTATTATTGGACAAACATGTTTTCCAAGAGCTGGTGGAAGAGGATGTGTATGGCAAACCAATTCATGTTCTAAAGTGGAATAATTAGGTCTGTCATAGATATTGTCAACTAAGTGGCATATACGTGGGATTATAGATATTTCATTGTGTAACAACTGATTAAGCTATCTCGTTAGATCTCATGACTATCAAAAATAGTAAATATTGTGTGCGTGATGAAGAAAAACTTTCATTACAATATATTTCTCAATTTTCTTTATTAAAGCCATAACTTCAATCTTTGAAACCTTATTTTTACATCTTTCTTAATATAAGTTACATTTCATCTGACAAATGTATTTTCTGTTCTATTCACTGGACTGCTGGTCATTTTTCAGATTTAAGTGTAGCCTCTTCAACAAGGTTAATAAGTTCTTCCAGTTTTTCAACTTCTGATCTGTTTAGGCCCTTATTTTCAACCTGAAAAACAAACAATTGCATAATATGGCAAATATAATAACTTACTTTGTGTGTGACAGAGAGGGAGGGGGAAGGGGGAGGGGGAGAGGGAGGGGGAGCTGCTGTAAGTTACTTAATATCACAAAAATATGACGGACAAGTTCACCAAAAATCTTATGAAGAGACCAGTAGAGATTAATATGAGATCTTTAAAAATCATATGATTACTACCAAGCACTATTTTGTATCTGAATGGCATTTCTTTCAAAAACTTTCTTTATACACTAATGTCTAAAAGTTAAGCATAATCACAAAAACACAAAAATAAAAAGAGAAAAGGTGAGTAATCACCCAACGTCACCATAAATATTTACCTACAACCCCTGCTTTGTACAGGAAAGGAGTATTCCCTGCTGTGAACAGTGGTGTAACTGAAAGGTAAACACAAACAATGCACGTCTCTGTCTTATTTGTCAATTCATAGTGATCGTAGTGTAACCTCTTGCTGAAGCTGACAACATAATCCAACAAAGACGCCATTTGGAACCTGTTATGCAAAGCAGAATACTGGGCCACCTGGAAGCAGGCCAGAGACAGACCGAAATCTCACTATCCTTGGATGTGCCAGTGTCATTTTGAGGTTCTGACGATGGTTTCAAGACATGGGAGATGTTTGTCTTCCACAGCAGGATTGATATCAGGCCGTAACTGCCTGACAAAATCAGAGTACACCTGCAAGACAATTGGCTGCATGGTTGCAAAGCTTGCACCTGCCTCAGGAAATGATGTTTGCTGACAAACTATGTATCAGAGGTTCAGAACAGCAGGGCATGTGCATTCCACTCACTGCAGCACAGAGACAGGCCCTTGTATTGTGGAGTCAGCAACATCAAAATGGACCATGAATGATGGGAGGAATGTGCTCTTTACAGTAAATCCAATTTCAGTTTACAAAACAGTTTTCATTGCATATTATACTGGAGAGAGCCAATACAACCCCAGGAGCATTGTGAGACTGGTTTGATGGTGATGGCATTATGCTATAGGGTGACATTATAATGAATGACCATATGGAGCTGCACATCTTCATTGGTGGTCAAAGGACTACTTTAAACACTCAGCTACAGAGATGAGGTGCTACTACCATACATTCACCATTTCAAAGGTGCAACTGGTCCACACTTTGTCTTTACATACGATAGTGCTCGTCCGCATCGAGTTGCTCTGGTGAATGAATTTAAGATGACAATATCCATTGCATGGAGTGGACAGCAAAGGCCTGAATCATATAAAACATGCCTGGGACGCATTAGGGAGATGAACAGCATCCTGTCAGCCTCCACCAAGGACAACCCCAGACCTCCACATTGCTCTTCTGAGGAATGGGGTCGATCGCCAAGAGAGTCCTGGAAACATCTTACCGTCACAGTGCAGCATGTATGGTTATTAGGGGTAACCGTATCACAGATTAACAGTTTATTTTTCTTATTTCCTAGTTGTTTTATTTTCTTACAAATGTTCATCTTAGCTATCAGATTTTTTTAACAGTCTGTTTTGGGCACTGTTGTATGTCAAATGTCTTGTGATTTAACTGTAGCTTGTCCAGTAACCCTTCTGCCATACTGATAAGGCAGTATGTCCTCTTTTCATGATTATGCTTAACTTTCAGACATCCCTTTTTCTGCTGACCATCACCCCTACCACCAGAAAAGGTCACGATTGCAAAATTGTCAAGGCAGAGTTTGACAACCTGGTCACTGCCAGTGTGCTGCACACTTTGAAGAGCCCGTAGGCATCCACTCTTCACCTTGTCAAGAACAGATGGTGCCCATGGGGCAATTACCAGGTGCTAAACTCCAGCACCATTCCTGCCTGGTATCTTGTGCCACTCCTACGCAGCTACAACAATTTGCTGGCAGATGCTACAATCTTCAACAAGTTTGACTGCACCAAGTCTTTTCCCAGATCCCTGTCTCACATAAGGACAACCAGAACACTGCCACTATCACACCCTTTGGCTTGCATGAGAGTGCCTTTATGACCTTTGCTCTCTGTAAAGCTGCCCAAATGCGGAAGTGTTTCCTGGATGGCACCTTGCAAGGCTTGAACTCATGCTTCGCCTATTTGGATGACATCCTTGATTTCTGCACAATGCCCAAGAAAATGGAAAGCACCTCTGCATAATCTTTGAGAACCTCCAGGAAACCGGCACCCCTGTCAACACAGCTAAGTGCATTTTTGGTGTCAGCAAGGTGGTACTCCTGAGCCAGACCACCTCCGCCACCAGCTCTCACCCACTGTCCAACAAAGTGCAAGACATCCTCAGTTTCCCACGCCCTGAGAATTTGAAGGACCTCTGCTGTTTTCTCGGCTTGTTAAACTTTGTCCACCGACACCTATGGGCTGCCACTACTATGCAGGAGCTGATCGGTCCTGATTTCAAAACAAAGGGGAACACGTCAGTGCCACGGATGCCCCACCATCCCACTTTCCATCACGGTTGATACCAGCCAGATGGTCACTGGTGCTATCCTGCAGGAGCATGTCAGTGACACCTGACAGCCACTCGCTTTTTTCTCCTGCAAGCCCTTTGCCACACAATGCCACTGGAGTACATACGACAAGAGCTCCTTGTCATCTACAAGGCAATCAAATACTTTTGGCCATCAGTGAAGGTCTTTCACTTCACAGTCTTCGTCGACCACAAGCCTATAATGTTTGCCCTCTCGAAAGACACTGACCAGTGCTCCCCATGTAAGTTTTGGCGAGTTGTTAATCTCTGGGTTTATCACCAACATAAGTCATGTTGCCATGATTGGCAATGTCATCACTGACTTTCTCAGCTGCACCTGCACCATCACTTCATCCCTTGACTATCAGGTACTCAATACTACCCAGGAGCACAACTCAAAACTCATCTGCCCTTGGTTAGGTGTCACTTTCAGCCACTGCCTCAATGTATGTTGACCCCTGGCTCAGACAGCAGTATCTGGCGTAACATATCCATTGGCTCACCATGCCTGTTCCTATCTGCTGCCTTCTGCAAGGCAGCATTCAACTAGTTAAACAACCTCAAAAACCCCAGTGTGCACATTTCCACCACTCTGGTGATACAGCATTTTGTGTGGCCAGGTGTTCAGAGGGGCTACAAGACCTGGGCCCACACCTACCTCGCCTGCCAGTGGGCAATGTCAGTCACCACATACACATCCCTGTCGCGACCTTCCCAGATGCTGGGCATCACTTTGCCCATATTCACGTGAACATCTGCAGCCATCTATCTTCCTCTGATAGCTGACACTACGTTCTCACCATTGCCAACCACACCAGCAGGTAGACTGCACTGGTACTTCTCGGCATTTACATCACTCATGAGACCAACGTGGAGACATCAACCACTGACCTGGTCACAGCTAGCCAGCTGCTGTTCCGGGTTATTTCCTGGAGCCCACCACCTGTCATGTCCGAGTTCATCCACAGCTTGCAGGACTGCATGGCTCACTTGCGAGACACCCTCCCCCCCTCAATGCCGTGCAACCTAGTCTTGCTCACCCAAGTAATACTATGCATAAATGCTCACCAGCCCCCACTGGGTCCTGAAGTGGGACCCCAAGATGTTCTTCCATCTCCATGGCACACATACCAGCACCACAATTGATGGGCTCAAGCCCGACTATATGCTGCCTGACCTCACACCATTCAACCTGACCCCATTCTTGTAAATACCCAACAGACATCTGCTGCCACCCATGGTGGCACCACACTGACACCACTTGCTGTTGATATTGCTCTCCCCCTGCCCTATCTCTGCTCCCCCCCCCCCTCCCCAAAAGATGCCAGCCCACTGCACCACTGCCTAGGACATTGTAATAAACCCATTAAGCTCACCAGCATCAGCACTGATCCCAACCCACCAGCTGCCAACACAAGTGCCAGCATCCCTGACATCTGGCACACTCATGCCCTAGCCCCTCTTTCTCTGTTGCAGCCTATGCCTGATGCAGTGATTTCGCCTCTACTGCTGCCAATAGCTGACTGTGTCCAATGTTGCCTCACCATCCCTGCCACCTCCACCATTCTTACAGCAGTGTTATTTCACACACTGCAGCACCTTGTCCTGGACCTACTGGCACCTAACCTCATGCCAGAGGCACTAGTGATTCAATCTCAGAGTGGCATCCCTTCACCCTGTTGTTCCAGCCAACCTGGCCTGGCACCTCCACACTGTGCACTGCTATTTGACACATTGCTCATGCTTGTGGCCAGCACCTTGCTGGCCCTCCCTGTCATACACTGGTCTGACAATACTTACAACCAGCCACCCCTCCTACCTCACACCCAGCGTTCTGAGTCCAGCACCCACAATCTGCACCCGCATCATCAACACCACCACCCTCGGCCTCGCCTTTGGTACAACATGGTCTCCTCCCCTTCCCACTGGCACCAACCTCTGTTGTCACCTTTCTCCTCCTTCGATCTCTGTGAGGGTGGAGAGGGAGGGTGTGTGGGGGTGGGTCCTGTGTGAAGGCCCCATGGTGCACCTCAGACTAAGCAGTACATGTTGGCCTAAACTCATCCTCAATTCAGATCTTCCCTTTGCAGTCACACCATCAGAATTCCCCCCCCCCCCCCCTGCCTCTCACATACGTACATGCGAGCACGCATGCGCCCCCCCCCCCCCACTATCCCCCCCCCCCCACACACACACACAGTGACAGGTGCACAATGTGCTTTCACACTTCATATCTGAGACGCTTGCAGCAAAGTACTGAGACTCACCCATGCCACCTCTACTCCTGCAACACAGCTACGTATGTAAAACAGTGGTTCATGCCACAAGGCATTTCCGCAAGCATTTGTGCCCCCGTGTGTGTGTGTGTGTGTGTGTGTGTGTGTGTTATGGGCGCTCAATGGCAAGGTATTCAGTGTCTTTACACTCATTAAAACAAACGAATGTGAATAAAATTTCTAAAATTGTTCCTCATTCATGCAATCGAACTGACCACACAATCACTCTATCCCACATGCACTAAAACAATGGAAAAAGAGTAAAAGTAGCTATACATGAAATTAAAATGTAAGTATAATGACAAAGGAGCTAAAAGAAAGGCATAGGCAAACGTCACTGGCTGTCCACTTAAAAAAATGGTTGAGCCAGTCACCCTGTTAACACATTTAAATCATTTTCTTAAAATCTTGGGGAAATACCACAAGCACCACGCATTGGAGGGCCCTCTTGCCAGAGCAAGAACCCAGGCACCATAGGGCTGTGGCCTATGTGAAAACATGTAAGGAGGACCTCACCCTGTCATCGTGGCTGGAAGGAGGAACACCAAGGCAGCTCTGTGGACTTTACTGGATGGAGCTTATTGTCTGTCACTTCCAGCAACTCGTCCTCCCACCAATGCAAGACTCCGGAGCTCAACAGCAAGCCTATAGCATGCAAAGGGATGGAACACTGAAATAACTGAGGATCACAACATGCCTCCTTGGCTGCTAAGATCTGTCCTTTTGTTCCCCGCAGTATGCTGGTACCCAGCAGAAAGACACCTCCTTCTCGAGTCGTCATAGTTAGGAGGAGGGCACCCTGGATGTTGTGGACGACTTTATCTGCTGGGTACAAATGTTGCAGAGAGTGAAGGGCACTCAGAGAATCGGAACAGACCAGAAATGTAGCACTGGAAGAATGTCTCATCTGCTCTAGTGCTCCCAAGATTGCATATAATTGTGTGTCAAAGATAGTAAAGTACTGAAGCAGCAGGACCTTGATGACATGATCCAGGAACACAACACAGCAACCAGCCGAGGCCTACTGCTTAAACCCACCCGTAAAGGCAGCTACATGGTTGTGGAGGTCATATAAAATGTCAGAAAATATTGCATTAAAAACATAAGCAGGAGTGCAGTCTCTCACCTAATCTCTCACTGCACCAAATCTAAAATTACTCTAGGCCTCTGCAGTACCCAGGGCAGCAGACAGTTAAAACTCTGGATTTGGGGTTGCACTTGCTCTAAACAGAATGACTCCAGCTTATGATGCATGCGGATCCCAACTGGCATTGTGGCTCATGGATGGTTGGAGAAAAGGTGTTCCAGAGGCAGACAAGCAACAGTATAATATGTGGGTGAAAACTGAGCTGTGAGGAACTTACATGGCTGACGCACCATGAGGAGCTGCCACAAGATGGTGAGTGGCAGTTCCTCACCCTCAGCACAGAGACTTGCTATGGGACTGATCCTACAAGCACCCATGGCCAGCTGAATCCCCTCATATGAACAGCGCCAATGATCTTAAAATAAGCAGACCTCGCCGATCCTTACACCATGCACCCATAGCCTGGCCATGAACACATGAAAGTCCTATAAACCTGGAGAAGATGTGCCCATGGCATTTTATGATGTTCAGTGCCTTGAGGGTTCTCGCAGGTGTGTCAACCATGACAATTTGGAGTAAAAAATGAGGCCCAGAAACCACACTCAGTCTCTAAAATGTAGGATGGTGTCCCTCTTATGCAAGTCAGGTAAATTAAAAATATGACGTGAACAATTAAAATGCGCATGCGTGTGTGCCCCCCCCCCCCCTCACACAAACACAAACACAAACACAATCACACACACACACACACACACACACACACACACACACACACACACACACACACCATTCTCCTGTTCCGAATCACTGGACAGCAAGTCACCAACTCAGGTTGCTGAGATAGAAAGGACCATAGGAAGATGGGGACATGGCTACAAAAGCCCCATTGATGCAGTTGCACGAGAATACTGTCTCTCCAAGTAGTGTCATATGCATAACAGATATCAAAGAATACAAAGAATATGTCAACATATTGACATTTACATAGGAAGGACTGCTGAATAGCCACCTCTAGTAGTGTCAGGTTGTCGACAGCGGACCAAAACCTCCAGCATCCACGCTGAGAGTGGCTAAGGAGTTGCCCAATCTCTAACCACCAGATGAGATGACGATTAACCATTCACTCCAGGGCCTTTCTACACAGCTCGTTAAGGCAATACTTTTGTAACTACTTGGAGATACTGCTTTGAGGAGAGGTATCCAAATTCCTGGGGATGTTACCTGTCTGCCACATATGATTAAAAATTTGAGGAGGACTTCCTTTGATGCCACTGGCAAATGATGAACCATGCAGTAGTGGATTTGGTTGTGCCTAGGTGCAGTGTCACAAGTCTCAGACAGTGCTGATTCCAGTTCCCAAATGGAGAAAGGGGAGTTGAAGGACTCAGAATTACTGGATCTGAAGTCCAACTTGCCCCTCTCTCCAGCCACACTGTTTTGACGAAACGCCTGATCCTGGCTTGCATTAGCAGTAGTTTTTGCAAAATGCTTGGCCAGCACCTGAGTGATGTCTCCAGGTGTTGTCTGGAGACACCCCTGTCCCAGCACTGCTGCTATTGGTATTTGCGTTTACTGCTGCTATTGTGTTTACCAGAAATCCTCCCAATGGCTTCCAATACTTTAGTAAAACAAGTAAAATGGTTGATAAATTATAGGAATGCTTGCCATGACCACTTCTTGCTCTCCTTAATAATGTGAAAGGCTCTGAGGTTGTCTGCGTCGGTCAGCATTTAAACTGTCTGAGAGCTACATGCCCGTCCTGGATTGCAGAACAGCACTCATCTGTCCACCAAGGAACAGTTTGCCTGCTATGATGACATGAACACTTTGGGATGGATAGGTCAGCAGCACATGTGTGATGTGGTCCACCCATTCCTGGAAACTGTTGCAGTGTTCAAGCACAGCCAGCGGGCTGAACAGCACCCAGTTAACCTTGCTGATCATCCATTTTGATGGCTTCTGTTCAATTAACCCTCTGTCCATTAGGTGGATCCACAGTCAGACAGGGTCAATGGAATGAAAGTCTTCAGTTGTTTCCCACTGTGCTGAGTCTGCACGTGCTAGGGAGCAGAATGAGAGGTTGATGGCTGAGGGTGACCCAGTAGCAGCCAAGAAATGAGTGGGACTGCTTGTGTTGAGGATGCACAGCTCACAAGGTCCTTCAGACTTGGCCCCTGGGGCTAGTATAGTTTGAGCCCCATAATACAGCGTGGGCACTGAAATTACCCAGTAGGAGAAACAGATGGGGGAGAGGGGAAGCGTTCAATAAGGCCCACAAGAGCTTCAGAGTCTATTGCATCCTAGAGAGGTAAAGACAGGGAACAGATAGCGACCTTCTGATCCACATGAACTACAACAGCTGCTGTTTGTAGGTCAGTAACCAAGGAGACAGCAGAGGAATGGTGTATTTTATTGACAAACATAGGAAGACCCCTCTTGGTTTCGTCCCCAGTAATATCCTTTTGGTGGAGAGCATAGCCCCGTAGCACAGAGCACAGGGGCATCAGTGACTCTTGAAATACGTTTCTTTACTCTTGAAATACGTTCTTTTCAAGTGTGAAGCAAAAGATGTAGTGAATGTGGGAGGCTGCATGGCGTAATAGATCTTCTTGATCGCTCCATATGGGATGCATTACCATGTCTTAATCTCCTGCAGTTTCCATTCTTCATGGAAGACACTGCAAATGCTACTCCAGACAAGACAGGCTGATTCCCAGAGCAAGTTACACGTTTTGGAGGGGAGGAGAATAAAACTTCATCATGGGTTATCTTGCCACTTTTGTCACAAGTGGTTTCACCCTTACATCCTACAGTGCTGTGCCCAAGGTGCTGCCACTGAAAACAGCGCACTGGTTTGGGGACATATGGCTGTATGCTTAGATGAACGAAAACTGCCTTGATATGCTCTGGGAGTTATATGCTACTGAATGTAAGGATGAACGAATCAGATTTTATGAAATCCCCATTCACCCTTTTCAATATATTTTGCACATCAGTGACCCCCTTGTAAACCCAATCATCCTTCAATTCCTCCTTGGGAATGTTGAACAGATCTCTACAGGTCACAACACCTTTGCTACAGTTCAAGCTATTGTGGAGCTCCATTTCTATGGCATATTCCCCAAGGGACTTAGCTTTCCGGTGATTGGTGACTTGTTGGGAACTTGCAGTTGCAACCAACAGCATGCAATTACACAATCACTTCACTGATTTCAGAGTACCTGTGACAGCACCGAGCGAGGTGGCGCAGTGGTTAGACACTGGACTCGCATTTGGGAGGACGACGGTTCAATCCCGCGTCCGGCCATCCTGATTTAGGTTTTCCGTGATTTCTCTAAATCACTTCAGGCAAATGCCGGGATGGTTCCTCTGAAAGGGCACGGCCGACTTCCTTCCCATTCCTTCCCTAATTCAATGAGACCGATGACCACGCTGTCTGGTCTCCTTCCACAAACAACCAACAACCAGTACCTGTGACACCCTCTAAACCTTTCTGAATATAAAAATGTGAAACCTTCCCAAAGCTGCTCTCTTTTCACTTCACAATCAAAAACACATTCTGACCAGCAGTGTGCATTCTGTTATTATGTACTAATGAACTCTGTATAATATCTGAGTCAGGAGGATTGGCTACACAAGCCCTCTTGTTAATTGGGTGTTGGTACTTATTAGTGGTCCACCCTTTCCGCATGGAGGAGGACGAGAAAATTTTGAAGGATACATCTTGGTCTCGCTATCAGGTAGGGAAATAAAAGTCCACCTAGACAGAGCCCCATGTGCCTAGGTAAGCCTTAAACAAATGAGGCTCTGTATTTTCCCCAGAGGTTGCCTACTAATGGCTGTTACACCTCAACAGCCAAGCATCTCATCGATGTGCAGCACACCTTGAGGCTGAGGTTTTTTTTATAGAGATTTTTACAATCCTCACAATCCAGACAGTCAAGCCAAGACCTCCTTTCCTGAGACACACCCACACTGTAGAATGGTTGCTGAAGCATGCCCAGAGCTTACGGTGACAGGGAACCGGTGGTACTTACCAGTCCCCAGCTCAGGAACCCTGGGGTTGTCAAGATGTGGATACTAACTGAATTTCAAGCTCACACCCATCACAGCTGGTACATTCATGTGATAACTGTGTTCCATTTCTCTGGTTCTTGCCCTGGCCATTTCTCCCATGACAGGCATTTGAGTCTGCACATTGTGTTGGTGAAAATTGTGTTCACGCAGGTGAATACTCAGCAATGAAGAAGTGACACTAGGTTTTGTGTTCTATAATTACTGGAACTAGAGCATTTACTTTTTGGGTGGGTCACCACTACAGAACCTATTCTCGTGCGCTGTTGTATTTAGTGTTACCGTATCAGCAAATGACTAATCTATTACATTTTGAGACCATTCAGTCGTCCATGTTGTAATTTAGTTATTTGAATAAACCTGTTGTCTTTCTTAAACCCCTGAGAACATTATTCATTGTGCAGTACCCAACATGCCTGTCCTCATGACCTCAACTTCAGTTAAATTTTTGTGATTATTTTATTAAGTTGGGTAGGGATACTTTCCAACAAGATTTAAACTGCTGTGTTTGATTCCAATACAAATTTCATGTACAGCGGAAGAGGTACGGGAACTGAAATTGGAAGGGCCAGTCAGACACCAGGATGAGAATGTCCCACCTATTGTGACACAACAGGTATACATATAATGAATTTTACCTCCTGAAGATAGGTATTGTACAGCATTTCTGTTCCATAATTTCATAGTTTTCTCAATCAAATTTTCCTTTTGTTTTTATCATTTTGTTAAAAACAATATTATTTTGTTAAAACACACACACACACAAACACACACAAAATTATTTATTATTTTTACTTTTTGTGTAATTGAAACAAGCGTACCTATGACTGCCATTGCAATAAATATACACTGACTAACAAAAAGGGGAAGCGCCCACAAGACGTGATCAGATGTAAATGTAACTTCATATAAATTCACACCAATGGCAGGTATGTAAATGATCAGAGTTGGAATTCTCTGTAACACGTAGAATGGCCACCAGAGTGCACTCGTGTTGTTCATGTTTTAGTGTTGTTACCAAGCCTCATAAGATATATGAAGGGTGTGAACAGTGTCAGATGTTGAGTGATCACTGTGAAGGACACAGATACGCTACATAAGTGTGTGAGACAGTACTGTCAGCACCCGTCAGAGTTTAAAGGGGTCCTAATTGTGGGTCTCCATTTGGCCAGCTGGCTGAATCATACAATATCCAGATTTGTGGTGCATTCGGATGAGACAGTGGTCCAATGTTGGAATGCACAGGAATGTGAAGGCAGGCATATTAGTTGTCACGTTTCCAGCCAACCATATCTGACCACTACAAGGGGGATCACCATATTGTGCACTAAGGAAAGCGTAGCCCCTTCACATCTATGCCTGCCACTTGAGAACAAGTAATGGACTCCCAATTTGAGAACACGTAACGGACTGCCTGCAACGTTTTGCGTCATCCCAAATCATCAGAAACTAGCAGCAGCCAGACTATGGAATTACCATTCCATTGGTAGGCTGCCATTAACACCACAACACAAAAGGCTATATTTAGTGTTGTTGTGGTCAGGAAGCACAGACTGCTGACGAATGGTGTCACACTGTAGTCTGCACTACCCAGGATGACCACTGTCAATGAGTACGGCAGTGACCTCGGGAGAGGTCCCATTCTTCCAGCATTTTTAAGAGTCACAGTGGTGCTACTTCTGGTGTCACGGTGTGGGTGGCCATTGGGTAGGACTTCAGACTGCTGACGGTGTGATCGTGGGAACTCTAACGACACGCATTACATTACGGGCGTCCTACATCCTCGTGTGTCGACCATTATGTGACAGTATTGTTGTGTCATTCTTCAACAGGAGAATGCTCGTTCCCGCACGGACTGTCTGTACGATGTTGAGGTACACTTTTGGCTAGCACAATCCCAGTACCTGTCATCAAAAGAAAACATGATGGACCAGCTCGGATGTCACCTCCATTCCAGTGACAGTATTCAGTTACAACAGTTGGCTAGCTTGCCTCAGGAGAGGATACAATGGCTTTATGACAACCTTCCCAACTGAATCAGTGCATGCATCTAGGCCAGAAGGGATGCAACATCATGTTGATATGTGGACTCATACTGCCAAGTTGTTAGTAAATTTGACTCAGTTTTGTAATCACTGAAATAATATCACATACCCTCTCAACCTGTGAAGCTTCATTTTGTCTTCTTCTCCCCTTTTGGGTGCTTCACTGTTTTTGTCAGATAGTTTACACTTCATTATGCTCTTTCTGTTCCACTGTCACAAGGCCAAATCGACAATGAACATCTTAATTTTGTTTCTACCTGATAATTATGATTAAGAATGATTACTTAAAATAAAACTGAAAAAGCATAACAAGTGGCCCCACACACAAACCTTGAACAACAAGACTATAGACCAAGAGTATCAAAACATCAAACATTGTTCAGTATCTTATAGAGTGGAGTATGAATTTTTACGCCCATACAATTGTCATAATAATTGTTCAACTTGTCCTTAAGCCCTACAGAATCCTATATTTTTTGCTGGATATTATTACATGCAAAGCCAAGGATTACAATCTTATTAAAAACTCAGATACCTGAAGACCTACTCTGTGACCAGATAGTCTTGGTCGGAGAAGCTATCTTTGAATTTAAAAATGGATTACAAATATTTATTGCAGTCAAGACTGCTTCTAATCCATTTTTAAAGTATTTAGGCAGACCCCTATTTTTCTCCATGAGAAATGTTCTCAAAAATTACTTTTTTTGAAAGTCACAGTTGTACTCCGTTTGTGAGAATATGACTATGGAATGCTTAACTTCTGCCGTATTTGGAACTCTGACAAGATTCAAGCCAGGAGTATGTAATCATCTCAGAAAAAGGCTGTGGTGCTGCAAATTGCTGTTTTCACTGGAAGGACAAAAGAGCTGAAGACCGTGCGTCATCCACGGTGGTGTGATAGGTATTTGCTGGCATGCAACATGCAGGTCCAATGTTGTAATCTAGCCTCGTGCCAGAATGTGTAAATCTGGAAGTGTCTCCCCCCCCCCCCCTCCTACCCCCCCCACACACACACAAAAAAGAAGAGAATATTGTATATAAATATGGTAATGGAGTGTTCTAGCAGAACGCAAGTACTTCAGGAACGAATGTATCATCTTACTAAATAAAAGAAGTGTTGAGTTGTCAATAGGCACATTAAAAAAAAAGATTGAAAAATTGGGTCATGTATGTGGTAAAAGCTTGTAGGGGGACTGAACAGAGATCAGGAGGTGGAAGGATCAAACTTCCTTGGCAGTAACATCAGCAATTTCATTTCTCTGGGTGACTACACTTCCTAGGACTCAACAGAAAATTATTTCCTTTTCTTACCCCTATAAGAGAAGGAGCATAGCTTGTACCATTCTATCTGATGAACAGCCCAAGTTTTATTGGGAGTGATGCAGCATAGCTCTGTTTATCTGCTTTTGCCACAATTCTGAATCATACAATAACATATCAACTTGTGTCATCAGAAAAAGACTCCTATTATCTTCTCAGTATGCTATGCCACACTATTCAGTAATACTTAGTGCATGGCCTGTGAACTTGAGCTATGTCAACAGTCTCTCTCTCTCTCTCCCTCTCTCCTCTTTTTTTTTTTACGTGGCGTGTTTTTTAAGTAAGTACCGCTTAGCCACACCACGGCCGCAGCGCTGCGGTTGATGTTCTGCGGCATGCGCACTGGGTACCTACATCTGTTGTCTATGCACTGACGCCATTACAGTCTGATTCTTCCTTGTTTACGTTGTGTACTGAGTGTTTAAGATGCCTCCGATAATCGTGAGTCCCGCCGACTGTGAAGTACGGGCTGTTATAAGATTTCTTAGTGCTAAAGGCCTAAAAGCGATCGATTTTCATCGTGAGATCTGTGCAGTTTACGGAGAAACATTATGAGTGATGGAATGGTAAGAAAGTGGGTGAGAGCATTTAAAGATGGCCACACAAATGTGCATGATGAACAACGGAGTGGGCATCCTTCGGTCGTTAACGAAAGTTTGGTGCAGGAAGTGCACAATAAGGTGAGAGAAAACAAACGCTTTACGATTTCCTCCTTGCAGGATGACTTTCCTAATGTTTCTCGTAGCGTTTTGTATGGCATGACAGATGTTCACAAAACCAAACATTTAGACAGTGCATTGACTTTTCTTGAGCGGTACCACAATGACGGTGATGATTTCTTAAGCCAAATTGTTACGAGCGATGAAACATGGGTGGCCTACATCACACCAGAATCAAAGCAACAATCCACGGAATTGCAGCATTCAGATTCACCCAGTAAAGTGAAGTTTAAGCAAACAATTTCTGCCTGGAAAATCATGTGCACAGTTTTTTGGGACAGAAAAGGAGTATTGCTTGTGGAATTTCTGTCTCGTAATGAGACAATGAATGCAGCAGCTTACTGTAAGACATTGCACAATCTGCACCGTTTGATTCAGAACAAAAGACGTGGTAAGTTGAGCAAGGGCATCGTTTTGCTGCAAGACAATGCCCGTCCGCATGTGGCGAATCAGACCAAAGATCTCATCACATCTTTTCGATGGGAAACTCTAGATCATCCTCCGTACAGCCCCGATCTTGCGCCCAGTGACTACCATCTGTTCCTGCACTTGAAGAAAAACCTAGGCGGTCAGCGTCTTCAAGACGATGACAAAGTCAAAACAGTGGTGATGCAGTGGTTAACAAGTCAGGCGGCTGACTTCTATGAGGAGGGTATTCAAAAACTGGTACAATGTTATGACAAGTGCCTCAATATTGATGGAAATTATGTACAAAAGTAGATTAAGGTACAGGCTTTCATGCAAAAATAAAATTATTGAGATATCTTAGCACGTCTTTTTTTAATTTCAAAATGGTACTTACTTAAAAAACACGCCTTGTACATACACTATCTGATTAAAAGTATACAGACAACCCTATGTAATGTGGACTTGAGCATTAGATGTCAAGAAGGGTGGACCACCAGTATAAAAGGAGCTGGGGATTATTGTATTATTGTGTTGACAGTATAGAAGCAGTAGCAGCAGAAGAACAGGTCAGTCAGGACAGCTCAGTGAATTCAAACATGGACGAGTCATGGGATGTCACCTGAGTAACAAATCCATCAGGGACATCTCAAACCTTCCAAGGCTCTCCAAGCTGACCACTGGTCATGTGATTTAAAGTGGAAATGAAAAGGAACTACCACAGCTAAACCACAACCAGGTTGAGCTCATGAATAAATGAATAGGGACCATCAAGAATTGCAGAGGATTGTATTAAAAAATCACAAGAAATCAGTGGAAAAAAAAAATCACTTGTGAGTTCCAAAAAGCTACCAGCATTCCACCTAGCACAATGACTTTGTTAGGGAGTTAAAAAGAATTGGTTACAATGGTTGGCCAGCTCCTCATAACTCACACATTTCTGTAGTCAGTTCTGAGCAGTACCTGAGGTGGTGTAAAGAGTGATGCAATTGGACATTGGACGGCTGGAAATAAGTGATTTGGAGTGATGAATCATGCTATACCCTGTGGCAATCTGATGAAAGGGTTTGGGTTATGGATGGTGGCTATAGTTGAAACAGTTGGTTTTCATGATGTTAAGAATAATTCCGTTAATAGCTGGTAAAACTATTGTTTTATTGATACACGACTTATCCAGCTGTCAGCGGAATTATTATCATCATGATGCCTATCCACAGCTGCAGATGTTCAGAATATAAAATACTTTGAGAACTGGTTTTCAGTTACACAGCTTTCTTTTGTCCCCAGTTTAACCAGAAGCTGCTGAAAATAACCAGTTTCCGAAATAACTGATTTTTTTTTTTTTTTTTTTTTTAATTCTATTATTTCCACCAATAAACATAGACTTCAAACAAAGATTGAAAAATTCTAATGAAGGCAAAGGAATAGGAGATCTTGATCAATATGAGGTGGCACAAATTGGTCTCAGTGTATCCAATAAAGATGGCAAAGGTAAAGGAGACGAGTGGGGTGACAAAGACAGTGAAAGATCACAAGTTGATGACTTTCCTGCATCATCATTTTCACATTGAATCAATTTTTAACCCCACTGCAACCATAAAATTAAAGATTTAGTTACCGGTATCATCCCAAATTGATAGCACGTCAATAAAATTATAGGTATATCGTTTAAATTTACCTTCTCTTCAAAGGGACATTGTGGACGTTTCACCCTTGTATGACATTCCAAGTTTGTTGTGATCCTTCTGTTTTTAATCTTTTAAAGCAAATAGAGCACTGTTCTTCATTGCTAGTGCACTTTGAAACACAGAAGGAGTAGTCAAATGCAAACCAAACACCAGGCACAATGGGGCCAGGGAATAGTTCCATTCAAAAGTAATCACGACACATGTTAAGACATTTATCCCACTGGGAGATGAGACAATCAATTCCTGTTTCATACAACATGGTCGGCCAGTGACAGATCCACAATCGCACCCACTCTTGCACTTCATCATCTGACTGAAACTGACATTCATGCATGTCTTTCTTCGGATTCCCAAAGATGTGAAAATCACACAGCGAAAGATCCAGGCTGTACAGAGGATGTTGCAGTGTTTCCCAATCAAATCACTGAAGCATAGCCTTTGTCAGATTGGCTGTGTGGTGGTGGGCATTATCATGCAACAGGATGATTCCATCCGAGAGCATTCCTGTGCGTTTTGACGTTATGACCCATTGCAGTTTCTGCAAAGTGTCTTCATAGTGCTGTGCATTAATTGTGGTTACATGCTCAAGGAATTCAACGAGAGTCGAAGACAGAGGTCACCATGACCTTACAGGAACTTGTGTGAACAGCTTTGGATTTCTTTGGAGGGGGAGATGTGGGATATTTCTACTGTTGGCACTGTCACTTGCCCTGGCTGTTAGAATGCTGTCAGATAGAATCATTCTGTTGAACAATAATGCCCACCCCATACTGCCAATGAAGGATATACTTTACTGATTTGGTTGGAAAACACTGCAACATCCTCAGTACAGCCCAGATCTTTCACTGTGTGATTTTCTCATCTTTGGCGACCTGAAGAAAGACAGGCATGGATGTCAGTTTCAGTCAGACAAGGAAGTGCAAGAGTGGGTGCAATTGTGGGTCCATCATTGGCCAACCACGTTCTAGGAAACAGGAACTGATTGTCCCATCTCCCAGTAGAATAAATGTCTTAAAAAGTGTTGTAACTACTTTTGAATGGAACCATTCCATGGTCCAGTTGTGGTGGGTGTCCAGTTTTCATTTGACTGCCTCTTGTACTTCCAAACTAGGAAAGGTGCCATTCTTAAATACAAAGTGTGTCCAAGGACAACAGCAAGAAATTACCAAATAGGTCAGATGAGGACAAGTCTTGCACACTACATGTACATTCGTACCTTTTATAGGCCATACCACACAGCAATGGGTACATTATTGTTACAGTACAGCTGTACTGATTTATTGTTAGTTTCTAACTGACAGAGTTGGTATTAAAATAGCACTGACTGCTTTTCCCCATTTTTTTTATAATAACCCAATGTTTCAAATCAATGGAAATTTTATGAACAAACATTACTCATATGTAAAAAAAAAATTATAAACCAAAAATTTTAGGACTGCTGCTATGGCAAATATGCCAGTTTTTTTACCTGGTTATTAGTAAATAATGAAAAATACCAGTTATTCAGAACTAAAATACTTGTATCGGTTTTGACTGGTCAGTTTTTCCTGTCCCTAGTTTGGGTTTGGCAACTGCCTGGAGAATGTTGCCTGCCATCATGTGTAGTGTAAACGGTGATGTACACAGGAAGAGGCATTTCGGTATGGGGATATTTTTTATGATTATGGTGTAGTCCCCTTACTGTGCTTAAGAAAATGATAAACATGGAAGGATATGAACACAATAGAGGAGGAACAGTTTGGAGAATACGATTGTTTGTATCAGCAAAACAATGCAGTCTACTGTAAAGCAACATCTGTGAAGCAGTGGTTTGTAAACAATAACACTCCCAAAATGGACTAACATGCCCAGAATCTTGACCTTAGCCCAATGGGACACCTTTGGGATGAGTCAAAATGTTGACTTCATCTCAGACCCAAGAGTCCAACACACTACTTGCCCTGGGTTTTGGCTTTTGAGGAATAATGGGTTCAACAGACATTCAGATACCTCACTGTCCCTCAGTGTTCCCAGAACAGTTCTAGCTGTCAAAAATGTGAAGGGTGGATATCCAATATTAATGTCCACTAATAGGTGTTCATGTACTTTTGCTCATATAGTGTATCTTTTATGGGGGTTGAAGATTGTCTTGAGCCTAGAAAACTTCTGCCACATGTTTACCATGTCTGACTATTCTTTTAGAGCCGTGAATTTATCTTACAAGTCCCTCAATGATATGTTCATAAAGAACCTTCAGTTAACTCTGTCTATGAACTTCTGCAAAAGATGTTTTGTTGTCTACAAGAAGCAAGCAAAATTGTCATTTTATTATTTTTCTATGAAAAATGTAAATTTCTTTTAAATTACTTTGGTAACATATGCAAAATTCCATTGAAGCAGCTGTGACACCGCAACTGCACTTACACTGACTTTCTGGACAATACGTAAAATTTTATTCAAATATTTATTAAAGCATATAACTGGTATTTGTTAACTTGTTATAGTACCTCTTCCCTTACTGTTTCTACCATTAAATAATACCTGACAACTCTAAAAATTCAGCAGTTTATTGTAGTAGCACTCTAACAGTTGAGATCTTGAGTGGAGGGATAGCAGGATTATCTATAATGTTATTTCTCCTTAGACTATCCATCTCTGCACACAATGCTTCCTTGGAAAAGAAGGCACACTCAGATGTATCAAAAGTAAGCTGTTTACATTTGCTGAATGTAAAGAAATCGGATTCGTCTTCAAAATGTCATTTCCACAATGCATTGTAATTTATCAGTCATGATACACCGGACTTATCATCATGCTTTCTCGATTAGTCAGCTTCCAGCAGTTTGAACAAGCATCTCCTCCCTAAGCCATAAGCATAGTTACCAAGCACCATGTTTGTTCTGTCACATTGTCAATTTCATCAGAAATTCTTTGATTCTCAATGCATTAAGCAGAATTAATGGCAAGCATGGTTTTGCACTTTAACAGTTTGAAATGACCTTCATTTTGCTGTTTAATAAAGTTATGTCACATCATTGTACTCCTTTGATAATTACCTCTTCACAGAAAGTCCTTACATCAAGGGCAAGCTGTAGTCTGATTTTATCATCATCACCAATTCCTCTTCCCTCAACAAGATTTGCTGTTGTAGATCTATCTCTAATTTTCTTCAGCCGACGAAGGCTTTCTTCAGTTTTCTGCACAGATGTTAACACATCACTGACAGCTATAAAATATCTGAAACATAACAGTGTAAAAGAGATGAAATATGGCAACTTCCTAAGAAACCAACAAAAAAACGAATAAATTTAAAAAATTACAGATCAAAGTCCATCCACTGGCTAAGTATTTTATCATCTCTACTAATTATAGTCATGAATATTTTATGTCCTTGGGTCTGGCATGAGAAAGAACAGTAAGTAATGCAAATTATAAAAGAAATGGACATCTTATATTAAAATTAAGTTATTCCTTGAGTAGGTTTATCATTGATGAAAGATTATAAGTTTGTACTAGAGCAGAATTTCTAGACTGACATACGAGGTGCATTCAAGTTCTAAGGCCTCCGATTTTTTTTTCTAATTAACTACTCACCCGAAATCGATGAAACTGGCGTTACTTCTCGACGTAATCGCCCTGCAGACGTACACATTTTTCACAATGCTGACGCCATGATTCCATGGCAGTGGCGAAAGCTTCTTTAGGAGTCTGTTTTGACCACTGTAAAATCGCTGAGGCAATAGCAGCACGGCTGGTGAATGTGCGGCCATGGAGAGTGTCTTTCATTGTTGGAAAAAGCCAAAAGTCACTAGGAGCCAGGTCAGGTGAGTAGGGAGCATGAGGAATCACTTCAAAGTTGTTATCATGGAGAAACTGTTGCGTAACGTTAGCTTGATGTGTGGGTGCGTTGTCTTGGTGAAACAGCACACGCGCAGCCCTTCCCGGACGTTTTTGTTGCAGTGCAGGAAGGAATTTGTTCTTCAAAACATTTTCGTAGGATGCACCTGTTACCGTAGTGCCCTTTGGAACGCAATGGGTAAGGATTACGCCCTTGCTGTCCCAGAACATAGACACCATCATTTTTTCAGCACTGGCAGTTACCCGAAATTTTTTTGGTGGCGGTGAATCTGTGTGCTTCCATTGAGCTGACTGGCGCTTTGTTTCTGGATTGAAAAATGGCATCCACGTCTCATCCATTGTCACAACCGACGAAAAGAAAGTCCCAGTCATGCTGTTGTTGCGCGTCAACATTGCTTGGCAACATGCCACACGGGCAGCCATGTGGTCATCCGTCAGCATTTGTGGCACCCACCTGGATGACACTTTTCGCATTTTCAGGTTGTCATGCAGGATTGTGTGCACAGAACCCACAGAAATGCCAACTCTGGAGGCGATCTGTTCAACAGTCATTCGGCGATCCCCCAAAACAATTCTCTCCACTTTCTCAATCATGTCGTCAGACCGGCTTGTGCAAGCCCGAGGTTGTTTCGGTTTGTTGTCACATGATGTTCTGCCTTCATTAAACTGTCGCACCCACGAATGCACTTTCGACACATCCATAACTCCATCACCACATGTCTCCTTCTACTGTCGATGACTTTCAATTGATTTCACACCACGTAAATTCAGAAAACGAATGATTGCACGCTGTTCAAGTAAGGAAAACATTGCCATTTTAAGTATTTAAAACAGTTCTCATTCTCGCCACTGGCGGTAAAATTCCATCTGTCGTACGGTGCTGCCATCTCTGGGACATATTGACAATGAACGCGGCCTCATTTTAAAACAATGCGCATGTTTCTATCTCTTTCCAGTCCGGAGAAAAAAAAATCAGAGGCCTTAGAACTTGAATGCACCTCGTATGATCTCGAAGAATAAGAACTGCCTTATCTAAGCGTACACTATCTGATCAAAAGTATCTGGGCACCTATTAGTGTACATTAATATAGGATATTTCCTCACCCCACCTTTATGATGGGTAGAACTCTGCTGGGGACACTTTCTGATGTCTGAATGCCTGTGGAAGAATGGCAGCCCATTCTTCCTCAAGGGCTGAAACCAGAGATGATAGTGATGTTGGAAGGTGGGGTCTGCAGTGAAGTCAATGTTCAAACTCATCCCAAAGGTGTTCCATTGGGCTCAGATCGGGACTCTCAGCAGGCCAGTACATTTTGAGTGTTATCGTTCACAAGTCACTGCCTCAGAGATGCTGCTTTATGTCAGGGTGCACTCTCACGCTCATACAATCAATCATTGTCTCCGAACTATTCCTCTATTGTATGGGGTTACAGCCTGCCATGAAATGTGTTCATATCCTTCCGCATTTATTGTTCTCTCAAACACAATGAGAAGACCACACCTTAACCACAAAGAACATTCCTATACTGTAACACCATCTCCTCTGTACCTCACTGTTAGCACTACTTGTGACGGCATGTAATGTTCTCCAGGCGTTTGCCAAACACCACCCTTTCCATCAGATAACCTGAGGGTAAAGTTCGAGTCATCACTCCAAATCACTTGTCTCCAGTAATCCACTGTCCAGTGGCATCGTTCGACATACCTCCTCAAGTGTCACTTAACACTGACTACAGAAATGTGTGCTTTTGAGAAGTTGCTTGAACATTGTACTCCATTCGATATAAGTCTCTAAACACGGTCACTGGGTTAACTGGGCTGGTGGTAGAATTTTGGAATTCACAAGTGATTCTTCCCACTGATTTCTTGTGATTTTTTTATGATCAGCCCTGCAATACTCAATGGTCCTTTCCATCAGTACATAAGGTCACCCTGGTCTGGAATTAGCTGTGTTGTCCCTTTGTGCTTCCACTTCACAATCACAATCGCATCACCAACAGTTGACTTAGGCAGCTTTACTAGAGTTGAAATGTCCCTGATGACTCTGTTACTCAGGTGACATCCAATTACTGGTCTAAGTTCAAAGTCACTGAGCTCTTCTAATCAACCCATTCTGCTGTTACTGCTTCTCTATTGTCAAGCTTCCTTTTATACTGACAAATCCACCATATGTGACATCCACTGGTCAACTTTGCACTACATAGGACTGTCTGGATACTTCTGATCAGATAGTGTACCTCAGGACTTTACTTTCACAAAACTACAATTTTATTCTTCTGACAAACGCAGATGCTTCTTCTGGAATCAAGAATTACAGATTTCTCAAAGAGAAAAGGTTAGCATATGCCTGGATTGGATTATGAAACTTTCACACAGTTAGCAGAAAGAGTAAAGGTAGCCACTCACTGTATAGTTGAGGTATTGTGCGGCTTACAGGAACATAAACGAGATAACAAGAATAAATCATACAATACTTTCGAAGAATGTCCTTCCTGAAAGTTGTCTCTGATTGATTGACAGACAGACAGACAGACAGACTGACTGACTGACTGACTGACTTGCATGCACGTGTGCATGCGCACCCCCCCCCCCCCCCCCCCCCCCCCCCCGCACACACACACACACACACAGAAAGAGAGAGAGAGAGAGATAGACAGAAATTGTACCCTCGTCAGCCACATTGTTCTGGTTCTGCAGCTCAACTAGGGTGAGGGGCTGTTTTTGGCAGAGAGGAGTGACAGGGACTAGGAGAAGGGGTGGGAAAGGGAGATGTGGCGGAAGGGAGACTAATGACTGGGAGGGAGAGGCAGCAAAAGATTTTGGTACTGTTGATCCTGGCCTGGCATGGGCAGGGGAAGTTGAATATGGAAAATTTGACTGAGGAGAGACCAGTATGAGTGTGGATTAATGGAGTGAGGTAGGAACTCATAAGAGACAGGAGTGGAAGTGGATGTGGGTTAGGGGCTGGCAAAGATTGAGGTTGAGGGATTTGTGGGATCAAAGGATGTGTTGTTAGAACACTTCCCATCTATATAATTCACAGATGATTGTAATTTGGAGAGGGGGGTGGGGTCTAATGGCACAGGTTGTGAATTAGTCAATGAAGATGAGCATGGTGAGCTCAGTAGTATGTTACGCTATGCCACTGGGTGGTCAAATTTGTTTTGGCCTCCATTGGATGGTTGTCACTCATTCAGAAATTGGAGCAGAGCTGGAATTTGGCAAGACTGCTTACACAGGTGACTCTGCCTTGGATAGGGTGGTATTTGTCTGTGACGAGACTAGGACAGGATGTGCTTGGTGGGTATACAGGACAAATCTTGTACTTGCGTCTTCCACAGGGATATGACCCATGTGGTATTTGGTACTCATAGACTCAGTAGGTGAGGAAATACTGTTTTGAGAATTGCATAGCATTTTTGGCACTATGTTCCTCATTTCAGTGCATCATAACAGGCAATCGAAGACATAGTGAACAATGTGGTTAGGTTGTTAGAGCCCATGGTGATATCTGATAATGAGGAACATGATCCATTGCAACTGGCTCATGAAAATGTTTGAAGAATTTGTAGCATGTGTGGATATGAGAAGGGAGGTATAGGTTTGAAGGAGAGCTTAAAAGATCTTCAGTATAGTGGGCAATGGATTTCTTGTCGCTGTAAATGCATCATCACTGGGCAGCTACACTTTAAGAGTTTTTAGTGTGGAAAGGATAAAAGCTATTGAAGTAGGGGTACTCTTGATGGTTGGTGGGCTTTATTTGGGAGAAGGTTTTAAAGCTACCATAAAAAGGTGTAGGTCAAAACCCAGAAAGGTGGCATGCAAATGAATAGGAGAGAAGGTGTTAAGACTGTAGAGGAATGGGTACAGATTGTCTTGGCCTTGGTTCCGCAGGTTACACATAATTCAGGTCTCATTAATGAATTGGGAACTTGGGAAGGAAAGGAAGTAAGGAAGGTTAGGGTTTAGCTGTGTGTCAATGATGAGATGACAGACCAAAAGCTTAGATAGAGGAAGGAAGTTGGTCATGCTCTTTCAAAATATCCATCTCGGTTTTCACCTTAAAGAATTTACGAAAATTACAGGATTTACAGGAAACTTAAATTTAGAGGGCCAGACAGAGACTTGAACTACCATCAACCTGATTAAGAATCCAATGTCTTATCACTGTGCCACCTAGCTCAGTAAATGGACAGAACTGAGTGGAACCATAAACTGGCTCCACCCTTAATTCAATGTGTTTCATGAATGAAAACTGCAAACATTTCCCTCCTGAATGGAAACTATTCAATTAATATAAGTCCATGGTTTAAGCATTTTCTTAAATCTGCAAACCATATGATAACAGACAACTAGACCACAATTGCTGGAATAAATGCTGTGAATGTTGTAAAATTAAACTTACTGCTTTGTAATAGCTGAGAATATAAGCAATAACCAGTGATCAAGCAGCTTAGGAGACACTGAAGAAGCACTAGCTGCACAAAACTGTGTCGGTGGAGTTAACATCTGAAGAACATATGAACACGCCTTGGTAGGAACCTCTCGATTAGTGCGTCTGTAGAGTCGAGGTATATCATTAACTTGTTTGAGCTGTAATATACTCTGATGGCTTACTGCATTCACTATCTCTTGTGTGACTTTCGGAAGCTGCTGTTTCAACTGCTCTTGGCTTGAATGCTGGCTCCCTGCAATATGAAGTTAAGCATGAACTTTGAAAAAAAAAGAGTACATGGCAATAAAAATTACCTTATAGTTTCCAAGTTTCCAAATTCATTCTCCTCTCTCTCTCTCTCTCTCTCTCTCTCTCTCTCTCTCTCTCTCTCTGTGTGTGTGTGTGTGTGTGTGTGTGTGTGAGAGAGAGAGAGAGAGAGAGAGAGAGAGAGAGAGAGAGAGAGAGAGAGAGAGAGGGAGAGAGAGGAGGGGGGGTGGGAGGGAGTGCATGCAGTTGCATGCACTCATGCATACACACAATAATAAATTCAGAACTTAATCTGACTATACTTAAGAGTATTCTACTACCTATGAAACAGTAAGGGTGTCCGTGTTCAAACTGTGATGTAAGAAATGCTATTTTAGACAACAGAAACTCCAGTTTGGAATATCAACATTATCAAGATAGTTTGCTTCTCATCATAAAGATGAAATGTTGAGTTGCAGAGGGGCACAACAAAAAGACTATTACACATTTAGCTTTTAGCCAAAACCTTCTTCACAAAAGAAAACACACACACACACACACACACACACACACACACACACACACACTGGAATGCATTCTGGTCCAAGCTGCTATACATGGCGGTCATCTGTGCATGAGGTGTGTGTTTTCTTTTATGAAGAGGACACTGGCTGAAAGCTAAATGTTTCACAGTCTTTTCATTGTGCCTGTCTGCAACTCAATGTGTCATTTTTACGATGAGTAGCATTCTTTCCTTTTCCTTATATTATTATAAATACTATATTAGGTTACCTGTATATAAATTTAACACTTACTTTCAAATATTTTCTGAGCTTCTTGTGACATTTGTGTTGCTTTGCTCATGACAATGCTCTGGAGACTAGGAAGCATTTCTATCAGTTTTTCAATATCATTGTACAGACACACAAGATACTGGAGGCTCTGTACTGCACTTTTTTCATGCCCTTCCTTAACAGTAGATGTTGAAGCAATTCCAGCACTTTCCACACTTAATGGCCACTGCATGAAAGTAGAATATAATGTCAAAACATTGTAATACTCAAATCTTAGGTGGATAAAGCACAAATTTTGTGTGAAAAAAAACCTAAAAGTTTGCAAATCGAAGAGCATTGTGTACCTGGGAAGCACGCGTGTATGCACTATGAAGCAGAATTGCTAAGAGGTATTCCCTCCAAAAACATTTACTACAGGAAACCATTAATGTTAATTTTGTGTCTATGATAATTACTTAGCATATGTATTCTACATTGAAGAGCTACAGAAACTGGTATATCTGCCCAATATCATGTAGGGCCCCCATGAGCATGCAGAAGTACCGAAACACGACGTGGCATGCACTCAACTAATGTCTGATGTAGTGCTGGAGGGAACTGACATTACAAATCCTGCACGGCTGCCCATAAATCTGTAAGAGTACAAGTGGGTGGAGATCTCTTCTGAACAGCACATTGCAAGACATCCAAGATACCCTCAATAATGTTCATGTCTGGAGAGTTTGGGGGCCAGCAGAAGTGTTTAGACTCAGAAAAATGTTCCTGGTGTCACTATGTAGCAATTCTGAATGTGTGGGGTGTCACATTGTCCTGACGAAATTGCCCAAGTCTGTTGGAATGCACACTGGACACGCATGAATGCATTCAGGTGATCAGACAGGATGCTTACATATGTATCACCTGTCAGAGTCTTATCTAGATGTATCAGGGGTCCCATATCACTCCAACTGCACACGCCCCACACCTTCACAGAGCCTCCACCAGCTTGAACAGTCCCCTGCTGACATGCAGGGTCCATGGATCCATGAGGCTGACTCCATACCCATACACATCCATCCACTCAATACAATTTGAAATGAGACTTGTCCAACCAGGCAACATGTTTCCAGTCATCAACAGTCCAATTCAATGTTGATGGGCCCAGGTGATGTGTAAAGCTTTGTGTCGTGCAGTCATCAAGGATACATGAGTGGGCCTTCGGCTCTGAAATCCCATAACAATTATGTTTTGTTGAATGGTTCACATGCTGACACTTGCTGATGGCCAGCACTGAAATCTACAGCAATTTGCGGAAGGGTTGCACTTCTGTCATGCCGAACGATTCTCTTCAGTCATCATTGGTCCTGTTCTTGCAGGATCTTCTTCTGGCCACAGTGATGTCACAGCTTTGATGTTTTGCCGGATTCCTGATATTCATGGTACAGTCGTGAAATGGTTGTATGGGAATATCCCCATTTCATCACTACCTTGCAGATGCTGTGCCCCATCACTCATGCACCAACTATTACATCATGTTCAGACTCACTTAAATTTTGATAACCTGCCATTGTAGCAGCAGTAACCAACCTAACAACTGAGCCAGACACTTGTTGTCTTATATACGTGTTGCTGACCGCAGCTCCGTATTCTGCCTGTTTACATATCTCTGTATTTGAATACATGTGACTATAACAGTTTCTTTGGCACTTCAGTGTATATTAGTGTATGTTATAAGACAGTTAATGAACCCTTTACTCCATGTACACAACTGCAGGTGTGTAACAACACAAGATGGAGGTTTATTCTGCAACACACCTTCCAATAGTGTGGTCTAATAGGCATTTGTATCTTCATTTATAGAAGCTGTGACTTGTGGTTTACACTTCTTTTCCTCTTCGGAAACTACTTAGAATGCAGTTTCCACTTTGTGTTAGTCTTTTAATGTCAGAAAATGCAAAATTTAAAGAGGGATGCAAAAATGCAATAAAATTATTTTCCTACAGTGTGCACTAATACTTTATAATTTAATCTGGTCAAAATTGACTTTTGTTGTTAGTGGTCTTCCACTGGACAAGCTAATCATTGGTATGAGTATATAAATGTGTTCAGTCATGAAGAGGCCCCTCCACCTATCTGTACACAAAATTATAGTTAGTTATCTTAGTTATTCGTACCAATTTTCTGATAAATTTCAGTACTGGTAACTATTCTCCTCCCCACCAAGCACATAAATATTAAAAATAAGTAGTATTCTGACAACAAAGCAAGCTGAGCTTGGTTGTGTAAGTCCTTCAAAATGTGATTGTTTATTTTATTAAGGTAGCACACAATTCTACAAACTTAGTTTCACTAAATAATTTTTCACAAATGTTAATATATGGGACCTTTCAGCCTTTAATATGTCTGTAACTTCACAATAGAGCATCTTTTGAGATTAACATTTGAACTATAAGCAACATTTGCAAAGTCAGAGTAAAGCTAAAATAAATTTGAGAAAAGATGATTTTTCATCATGGACTTCATTCCTGCATGTACTGCAGTTAACAAAATCAAGTCCTGCATGTTCATGTTGGGTTATGTTCTCTGCATTCGAAAAGCAAAACTGCAGCCAAAATGTATTGTAAACACTTTTATGTTTGTGAGGAAGATGGTATGACCATGCAAAATGTGAAAGAAAACATCATAAGGGGCATTCAGAAGGCTGCTAATGACAATAGCAAGATCTGAAGTTTGTATTTCATAATCAGTGACATAGTTCAAATGATAATGCAAAAGAGGGGAAGTAGAAAGGAAGGTATGGGATTAATGTTCTATCTGTCACAAGGTCATTAGAGATAGAATAAGAAACAGATTTCAGTTGATAAATATTTAACTGCTGATAAACTTTATGAAGAAAATCCATAACAAGAAAGAATTGTTTTTCAGGAAGAACTCACAGAAAGATTAGGCTAAGAGGCAAGGTGCATATGATGTACTGAAAATATCCTTGAATAACCAATTTCTAGTAACATTACATAGCCAACTGCAAGAATTACTACAAGTTGTGAAACAGAAAATAATTTTTTCTAGGCATCACTGCAAACTCATATATAATTTCAGTGACCAAGAGAATATGCTGTTTTCAATCCAATTCTGACCATTTTTCACCGACAATTAAAATTTTTATAATATGAACATAAGATAAATAAATCTCACTTAGCAGCTTCAGAGATGAACAGAGAATGTTCCTTACAGCACTTTTTACGCTAACAAAAAACTGTTAATGCCAGTGTTCACAGAAAAACAAATGGGAATAAACCAAAATGTAAGGAAGAGTGACTATTATATGAAAACATATGTCCACGTACAGCTTCTGGCACAGGCCCTTTGCAATTTTTCAGTTTATTTGTTCTGGAGCACTGCATAAACCTAATCATATACGAAGTTGTTATATGATGATGACAAAGACAGTCATTTACTTTGTTACAGAGGAGCACAGGCTAAATATTCTGCACTAAGAAAGACAATATATCAAGATTCTCTGCTCTGTACTTGGCTTTAACCCAATTTCAGCAAGTGCTAAATTGTCTAAACTTGGTGTTAATGACAGTGGCAGAGACTGTTGGAAAAAAAAGTGTTGGCCACTGTGTACAACCATAAACAAAGCATTGAGTACTGATGCACCTTCAAACCTCACCATGTGTTCTCACTCTTTCTACCTGTCCCCATACATAAGAAATTTGCCTTTACCTAGCCATAACACAGTTTCTGAAATGCTACTGCTCCTTTCTCCACTCTTATAATTCCCTGACTATAACAATTCCCATATACGGTAGCTACTCCCTTTCCATGAGAAGAATCCACCACCTAAAGACATCAATCTGAATTTCCAGAGTATCTCTGTGTGACACTTTACAACTCTAACAGTACAATTGTGAGTACCTTCAATCTCTTCCATCTGGTGGGCTTAATAAGACTCCCATTTACTAGAACAACAGAAAATAATACTTTTAGGTGCAGTGCACATAGACTACGTTTTTACAGAGCTCTTGTAATAAACAAAAGTGTTCTGTTTGTTAACCTGGGACTTGAACAAGGTTCCTTTTGAACAGAATGCTGATAAATCATAATGTTTTCTTATTCATATTTTAGTGCCATGTGCAATGCCCTATTTACCAAAAATGTTATACAGAACAGCTTTAAATAAATCATATGCACAGGAACTAGATAGTTCATAATACTAAGCCCCCCCCCCCCTCTCCCTCTCTCTCTCTCTCTCTCTCTCTCTCTCTCCACACACACACACACACACACACACACACACACACACACACACATATATATCACTGTTATTTACAGTAAGTTTCAAAATTTTAGTTTTACACAAATTGTCTCTTCTCTTACTGCAAAAATCTGTTCACACAACAAACTTACCTTATGTAATACTGCACTAATCCAAAAGTTGTATCTTGCAAGGATCAGTAGATTTAATTTCCAAAACCTGAAACAGCAAAGGATAATTCATCCAAGTTTATCTAATTTTTATCCTTCACAGCCTGTACTAATCATGTTGATTATTAGAGTATCAAATAAGCACTTTTGATAGAAGATCAGTCACACTCAGGAGTTTCGGACCTTGATAATGGCCACAATTTAGTGAGTAAGGAAGTCCACTAATTCCTTCAGGCATACCACATTCAGCTCAAGCCACACACTGATGATTAGATCCCATAGAGCTACCTGACTGCAGGGACGTTCAACACCACATTTCACCCGCTGTTCCAAAAGTTCCATGCATATTCCATGGGATTCGGTCTGAGTGATTTAACAGGCCAGTCGAGGTGTTATAGGGTGCCTGCATGTTTATCAAACCAGGAACATGTGGGTGCAGCCCTGTGACACAGCTACTGTCAACTTGGAAGGTGACAACTGAGAATGTCCACAGCATATTCATCGAAAAGATGTAGAAGAAAATGCAACAGTTGGTCACCAAGAATGAAATAAACTTCTTGATTCATGTTCACGGTACACTGAATGAGTGGGCCACCACATATCAAGAAAATAATAATAATAATAATAATAATAATAATAATAATAATAAAGAATCACCTCCACCCTGAACTACACTCTGCACACATACTGGATTAAATGCTTCATTGGGTCACTGGTGCACTTCACCTTACATAATTTGAAAAGCGACATAGTCACCAATTGTCTGACTATAATACACTTCTCCAGTCAGGTACTGACCATTTTTGTTATTGTTTGGCCCACTGAAAACATGCAACTTTATAAACTGCTGTGAGCAATGACCTTTTGCAAGGTACACAACTCCAAATATCCAATGCACACAATTCCCTTCACAGTTTTTGCTCAAAAACTGCTTGAGATGGACCTGCATTCACTGGCAGCAGCAATTTGAAATCAGTTGTAATTGACAAGGCATGACATTCACCTCTGGTCCCTGTGGTTGAATCTTTTCACAACCACTGTTCTTATGCCCAACACCAGCCCGTTGCTCACTGCTGAGGCACGAGCATGAGCCAGCTCACATGAGTAGATCAGCAAACAGAGCCACATCACAAGTTTCATTATAAAATAACTCTCAAAGATTTGTATGAAAATTTTCCTCAACATAAATTTCCATGACTTTTTAAGTGCAGCTACAGTTACATCAATGTTTGGACCTACATACTCATATGAGTAACTGCTTTCCACAATGATGAGAATGAAAACTCAGAAGCTCACTGACACACTTCAACTTAAAAGCTTAAAATAGGAGATCATGAAAATCATCTGAAAATGATATTCATCATAACGCAGCATCAATCGTAAGAAATGTCACATTTCATACTTAGATGTGCCACGTTCTTCACTTCATCAATTAAAAGAAATTTAAGTTTCATTTTGTTGTCATTTCTCATCACTGCAACAGTCTAGAAAATAAATTTGCAATGAAAGGGAGTAATTAACCACCACAAAGCAATATATCTCCATAGAATTAACATTAGTGGTCGTAGAATGGACTCCTCGATGAGTTTCTCCAATACATCCCTCCGCTCCAGTCCCCTTCACCCTTCATCACTCGCCCTACACCGTCTGGTTGCCCACTGCTGACGCATGAGCATGAGCCAGCTTGCATGGGCAGATCGGCAAACAGACCTGTTTGTCTTGAACAGGTTAGTTCTGCTGCCCTTCTTCTAGATGGATGTGACTTGAGCTTTCGTCCAACTGCTAGGAATTTTTTTTCTTCAAGGGATTTATGACTTTGACTGTCACTGTCAACAGACAGCTTGGCTATTAGGTTTGTTACTTTGAAAGGCACGATGACAATGCTTGTCTGTACTTATGATTTATAAATATTACAAGTACGAGTTGAAGCTGACATACCTTTGCATTGTCAACAGCCAATACTGCTGTGTTCATTGTTATGTCTGTGAAAACAAATTGCTATGGTTAGGCCTTTTGCTTACCCAGCCTACAACACAAACTATATCCCAGTTACATAGGCAGCCTGCTTCCTTGCAGAAGATATTCGGGGCTATCGTGACACACACAATTGCCAGATGGTGACCAAAGCTCCAGCAGAGGTCACTAGCACCACAGACCTATATCTTACAGCAGCCATGTGACAGGAAGCAAGACTGAATATATCCTGGCACCAATGGCTGTATTTAGGGTGATGCATGGGTCCTGGGCAGTGAGTTCCCACAGAGGGAGCTTCCTGGACCAGGTGCCAGATGCTTACTGCATTATCACAATCAGGATCTCAGTCTGGGGTTGTCACTACGCTGGTATCACTGTATGAGACAGTCTCCTCATTCTGGATCCTGCAGTGTGGCCTCTTTACAAAACCTGTGGCCCTGACAGAAAGACTGATTCTTGATTTCATAATATTTATGAGACTGCCAGTTTTTTGGCCTCACCGGACATAGAACATTCTTCTTTGAAACTTGGAATCTAACAGCTTCTTGCCGGCTATGTTGTCAGATTTAGATTCTATTGGACTTTGCCATTATCATAAATGTGTTGTGAACCTTGAACAGACTTAGTTATTTTTCTAAGATACTCAAGAGCTTTACTCCAAAAATGTTTATCTGAAGTGTGTTAACAATTTATGATCAGAGCTGGGTTCCTATCTTTCAGAGCCAAGGCTTAGTACATCACTTTGTTTTCCTCATTACCACACAGTTGAACTATTTTTATGTCCTACTCAGTTGACTTCATGTGGGTTTTTCCTTTACTAAGATAGTTCAGAACTATAACACTTTGTTTTCTCCTTCCAAGTATTGAAAGACTGTTTGTGCTTAACCAAGTGAGTTTAGTTTGTGTGGTGTGCGAACTGTAAGAACTTCGGTACACACACCATCAGATTATTTGACTTGTCACTCTAATGAAGTAGGTGGGTGTCAGCAATATGTCTCGTGGTCTTATTGTGGCGTGTTTATCTTCTGCCGTTAGGTCAGACAATAGAAATGCCACTTGCACGCTTAGAGTAGCAGATTGATGGTGACCAACTTTAAACAGAACTTGATTAATTTTCACACACATTTATTAAAATAATAAAAAGGCATAGATATTACGTAACTTGATTCTGGATGCTGTTTACAATGGACAATCTAAAGTTCCTTTGGTCTTGGTATGTTCATCTTATTCTCACATATCTCTGATACTTGACAGAGTGTCTATACATTTCTCTTCATGGCTATGTACAGGAATATGATAATCTTATTAGGCACAGACTGAAACTTGACTATAGACTGGTACAGACAAATGCAGACTAATGCAGACTGGTACAGACTGGTGCAAACAAATGCAGACTGACTAATCGGAGGTCTGTACACTCGTTATAATACCTCGCGCATTCAGGTATCACTGCGCGACTGTGATCCGCGAGGAGAAAAGGTTCTACGTTAGCAGCAATCTCATTGGCTGCGTTACATATTAATACACGGATCGGCGGAAGCAGAATTTGGTCCATCTCTAAGACAGCGCCATCTCGTAGTGCGGAGACGGACGAGCACTGCGCCTGTGCTGTTGTGCTTAGCGGGGCGCGCTCTATTGGGAAAGTTGTGTACGCGCTGACTACTCAGAACTATGTACACAACAGTTTGTTTCATGATTCCCATGATCTGTCATTATTAAGTTGAATTATGTTTCTCTACATTCAAATAAACTTTGTTCATTTCTTTGTACCTGGGCTGTTTACTTGTGTAACACCTATGGCGGACACTTTACAAATATAGCTTGTTTGTTGTGGTATCAGGCAGATGTAGACTGCAGCTCTTCCATCACCTTATGGATGTTTGTAATGAATCCAGGTATCGTGTAGGCAGGTGTGACAGATGGAAGAAGGAACTCATCTGCAACTGCATAGGCTTGCTGTACATGAGATCTGCCACAGACACTAGTCAGCCCTTCAGCACATTCCATACTCCAAGCATTACTAGTGTGTGTGTGTCCACCAAGGTCTGATCGCAGAACATTAAGTAAATGGTGAAGGCTTTCTACCATGTCATCAGAAACAGCATGGTGTGATGTCACTCTTCTGAGGTGAAAGTCATACAATCACACCATGATACAGAACACCATTTCCCATTGGTGATGTTGGTCGGATGTCACTTGTTTTGGGCAGCCAAAACGCACTATCCAAACAAAGCTAAAGACATGGATCCTGCTTTCTGATGTTTGTTCTTGCAGTGGTAAAACTTCCAGCCATCTCATGAACATGTTGATGACTCTCAGGCAATAGCGGAAGTTGTGAGAAACTAGTAAAGAGTCAACAAGACCCCTGTGCGGGGGAGTAATACATGTCTTGGAAGTAACAAAGTTTTTGAGAGGTGCAGTTAGTACAGGACGCATTCCTGGGTCAATGAAGAGCAACCTTTCTGCACACTAGGGCATATAAGGGCTGTGTCATCAAGGCTCTCCTGTTGTAGTTGCCTGGATGACTTAGTCCATGCAAGGACTTGAATACGTTGTGGCATTGCGATGGAGGTACATACAACCTGGGCCAGCCAGTGGCTTCATCATAGAACCCTACTACATCGGTGCCTTGCAGTGGATTCAGCTGGACTGGCAGATAGTTGTTCCAGAATTGTGAACATGTGAACATCAGCAGTTGACAGTTGGTGCACTGGGTGAAGACGTGATCTTCAACCATAACCTAAAATGTTTTACAGCCTCTTAGGCATGCAAGGGCTCTGTATAAAATGGTAGTGAAGATCACTGTTTTCTATCAGCTTTTTGGAGAAAACCTAACAGTTCTCAGGCTCAGTTGTCATGCTGCTGCAGAACCTCACCCAGAGAATAGGCTGAAACATCTGAAAAAGGTGCCGAGGGAGCTCAAGCAACAAGGATGTGAGAACTTCCTACTGGTTGGATGCAGTGTTAACCTTACAGGTGGACCTGTCTAGCAGTGACTTTTATTTTCTTAGTATCAAGCAATGACTCTTATTTTCTTGTGTAGACAGGTTTCCACTTTACCTGCTGTTCACGTTCAATATTCAGCGACATAATTGTAGAGAAGGTTCACTTGAAGGTTTCATAAAAAACACAATGAAGCACAAACTGATGAGTATCTATCACCCACCAAATGGAGAGTTGGTTAAATTCTTCAACAGTCTTAATAGGATAGTTGGCCAAACTCGATCCAATGACCTTACAGTAAAGGGTGATTTGCACTAACTTCAAACATCAGGATAACACATATAGCTTCCAGCAAGATACCCTATTTAATAACCAGCAAATATGATAAAAATGCTGTTAAGTTCAGAAACATATAATTCCATTACTCTGATTATTATTTCCAGCAAACTGATTAATTAAATGCCGGTCCTCCAGAAATCACAAAATTAATTCAGCATAAATAAATCCTAAACACTACAAACATGATAACAGTCAAAAATATACTAGCTACAGAGAACTGGGACAGTGTCTGACACTAAGAAGGATAAAATAGTAAATGTGACGAATGCTTTACAATTCTGTAGAGGCATTTTGACTCTTGTTGTCCAATTAAAATAATAACAACATACTTGACTCTCAATCAGTTGAAAAAGGGTCAGATTAAAAAACTAACATCTATATTAGTGAAGTTCACACAGAATATCCATAATGTCTACAGACTGTATAAGTCATCTGTAATGTATATTTTCAAAGAAAAAATATCAGTACCAAGAAATCAGAACCCCTAAATCTTGGAAAACAAGTCCAATCAACAGCACAGCCAGTAAGTGTATGAAACACCTTCTGGCACCTCATAAACAAATACCGTAAAACAGGTAAAAACACAAAATGGGTAGCAATGAATATCAGACATGCAGATCAAAAAACTATTCTAGAGTATATGGGTATCTTGGAGAAGTGTCCTACGAAAGAGGTAGCATGGTGTAACTACTTTTTATAGTATTCCTAACAGGCACTTTATTTCACCAACTGGTGCTATAACTCTAAACACAGGTCCACTTACCAACTCTGTACATTGGTACACAATAGAAAAGGGCTTTAAATTTTAGGAAGTAATAAAACAAGAGATGAGCAAAATGATTCTACAGTTCCACTCAAGTGTTTAGGATGGTCCTTGCACAGTAAATTAATTAAAAACTGGGTTAACACTTTGGTTACACCAATTATAAATCTTGTCAATTGTGGTGTCAAGTGCCTTCTCTGCTCAGAAACCCAACATAGATTAAAAAAACACAGCAGTATAACAGCTGTTACAGGATTTTTGCACAAAGTCTATAACTATCTAGATGAAGGGAAGAATACATTGGGCAAAATTTTAGATCTTATAAAGGCATTCAATCTGTTAAACCATGCACTGCTTTTACAGAAACTGAGGGCACGCAATGTCAGACACGTATCTGTTTTACTCCTACCTACATACCTTAAAACTGTAAACAATGCACGAACATAAGCTATCAAAATAGGGTGAGAAAATTCAACTTACAGTCTATGCCAGAAACAGAACTGTGGCATGTATCGTAAGTGTCAAAACTGGGACTATTTCTATTTCTCATGTATGTCTAAATGATATTGTACAACTTATAAGTCCCATGTAATTACTTATATTGATGACACTTCTCTGTTGTTTTATGGAGATAACAAGGAGAAGGTAACTCATTCGTCAACACATGGGAAATCTGAAGTGACTAAATATTTTTGTAACCAGGGTGTAAATATCAATACTACAAAGTAAGAATTGTAGGAGGTCAAAGCAGGCAACTCATGCCACAGATGTAAAGGAAATATTGCACTTAGATGGCATTATTTGATGGGAAAACCATGTTAAATATGTATTCAGTAAAATATGCAGTGAACTACACTTGCATAGACAGCTGTCCAAAACAGTAGGTAACAAAATGCTGAAAACAGCATTCTATGGGTCAGTTCCTGATTCATAAATTATGGGATAGAACTGTGGGTTTGTGCTGCTGAAGTACACTGGAACAATACTAGTGCCACTAAAGAGAGCTATTAAGCTGCTATGTGGTCTGGCATACATGAGACCTATCACGATGCTTTTATTCGAAACAAATATCTAACTGTATACTCCTTTGATGCACACAGACATCACTTTTTCTGTAGACCATCAGAGTGGCACACCCAAATGTTATGATCTACAACACAAGTAGTAAGCACAGTTACTACAGACAAAAACAAAATTAAAAAGAATAGATCCCAGAACATATATCAGGGGCTCAATGTTGTATAACAAATTGCTGGAATCCATAAGAGCATGCCTGGGCAGGAATTAAAAAAATATATATATAATCTTTTCTTGTAAATAAATGTGTGTGTTCACAGACATGATTTTTTAAGTTATATATGTTACACAGTGACCTTTGTACATAATTATAATATGTAGTAAAAGTTGTACACAAATGTTATACATATTATATGTACATACTATGATGTTTTCAATGATGTCATCATTTGATGACTACATGCAAAAAGAAATGTAAGTAAAAGAATAAAATTCCCACAAGATAGGATTTACAGAAATAAATGTTCAAAATTTTCTGTGTAGTGATACAGCCACTCCTATGACAATTTGCAAATTCACCTTGTTCTTATTCTTCTTCCCTTTCAAAAGTTGTTGGCACTTTTATGATCAGATTTTATATCAAGAGAGCTCTTACTTGTGTGTTAGTTGCTTCAGAAAAATGCCATCAGACCAACACCTGTTAATGTTGTTCCAAACTGTTTCAGATGCCACAAGTTTCAAACTGGAGTTACTTGCTGTTGAAAAAGCAAGATTTCTGTCACCACCTAAAATAAATTCCACAGGACCCCCAATCTCCTGAAACCTGTGACAAAACACATGTCATGACAATATTTCATTCCACCTTATATGTTGTTTACAAACATCTTCTTAGTATAACCGAAAAATAACTTATGTGATATTCTACGCTGCCTCCCCACAAGTGTGGCATTTGAAATTATCACATTAGCACTCTTCAATAAAAATAAGTAATTATATTAATGTATAATTCTTTTTATGAACTGAAGTTTACAATGTTATTGCCAGTGAAGATTTATTACTGGTAAATAAAATAAAACTATTTGCATAAGGCATTAATTATCATACAAGGAAAAAGACATCATAAATATGATGTTAGTTCATTAAATTAAAATGTTGTTACTGAACATTTAAATGAACTAAATATATGCATTCTTCATAAAGATGACTAAGAAAGAAGAACAAAGATTAATTCTCAATGTTTTATTTTTCAACATGTTAAGTGGCAAAACTTTCATAATATATACATTTTGTGTTATCTATACAACATTTTGTAGCTTCCATAGAGTAAATGAATTACGGCAGACCATCCTGTAATGCTATACATACAACTTACATTTTTTGTTCATTCCATTCTACTGTTTCAGTTCATTAATATCCCATTGGCAACAACTTTGTACAGACAATACTTCCTATACTTTACATTCCTTCCCAATTTCCAACATATTTTGAAGTCAATTTCTATAGAAATTGTTAGTTCATGTTTCAGCTTAGAGGGAGTCTTTGTAAAGAGCCTGCTGTGTGCTTTAACACGTACAGTGAATATTAAAGTGATATATTATCACTGAACAATGAGGTATGTCTTACTACTACAAAGCTGACCAAAGAAATTTACCTTCACTTTATTATTTGGATTTAATATCAATAATATTAATGCTGTGAAGTTGGTCATCTTGTGAAGGACAAAAAAGTTAACTGAACTGAACTAGTTCATTGGCCAACTTCATCTAGTTTCTTTCTGTGAAGCCATATGCTATGAAAGATGCAGGGATGTCATGTTTCATATGAGAGAATTATTTTATTTTGTTGATAACACAAGAAGTAACTTGCAGAAAATTATCTTGTTCTACATCCTCATTTTGAGCACTTCTGACAAAAACAGACTGCCCATTGAATTTCATATAAAACATTATTGTGAAAAACATAAAATGAAATAAAACAACAGTAAAATGGAAGCAAAAAATTGGAACGTAACACTACTAGACTCATATAGCTTAATGTGCAGCAAACTATCTTGGGAGACAGGGATGTGAGTGGGTCAGATCTGAATCGAATCTATGTAGCAGGCAAAAGGCCACTGGTCTGGTAATTTTTCCCACTAATTTAGACGAATGCTAGGCTGGTCCCCCATTTCCACCTCAAAAAACATGAACCACCACCAGCTAAATATGATAATACATAAAATTACATTAACACGATGCACTGATAGATAGTGCACACTAATTCTCTTCCTCAGATTGACTGACAGCTGTAGTGACAGGGAGTGCATGTGCTCGTGAAGTTGAAATAATCTAAATTTGCCAAATCATGACAATCATCAACCTCTATGCATTCTTCTCATGTTGCTTTATTATTTTTTAAGTTTTTAATTGCATTATTCCCTCCCTCTAAGTCTGGTGGTTTGACTTCCTGCTCCTCTGTTTCTACTTCAAATTCCAATTTCAAATTCTGTTCCTCCTATTCCTCATTCAAGGTTTTCTCTCTGTCCAAAGCTTTGCTTTTATCTAGAATTAGGTTATCATCTTCATCCTTACATAAGACTGCTCTCAGTTGGAGTTCTCTCCTCAGTTCTCTAGATCATTCATAGAACTTTCATATCTCATTATTTTCCCTCATTTTGTCGAACTGCTTTATCTTCCTCCTTTCATATTGTCTTTCCGTCACGGTGCATAACTTATCTGTTCTTTTCTCCTGCTTTCAATATTCTTCTGCAGCTAGCCTTTTTACTTTTTCTTTTTTTTTCTTTTCCCAGTATTCTTTGCCTTGCTTGATTTCTCTCTTGGACACCAGTGAACACTCCCCATCGGACCATTTTATTGTTTTTTGTATTCTATCCTCCACAGTATTTCCTCTATGGCTACACCGATGGCTGTTTTAGCATCTCCCATTTAGTTTCCATGTCCCCTCATCTTCCATGTTCTTCCTTTTCTTGAAAAGCACTTCTTATTTATTCTTGTATTCTTCTTCCTTTTCTTTAATTTGGAGACTTTCTGTATTGTGTTTCACTTTTCCCCTACTCTTTCTGTTTCTCACCAGCTCTATCTCCTGTCTATATCTATATCTGATTCATACTAAGTAATGATCTGTGTCTCAGATTCCCCTCTACAGCTACTAACATCCATAATGTCTGATGTGTGCCGTTTATCTATAATTACATGGCCTATATGGTTTCTTGTAACTCCGTCCAGGGGTACCCAACTGCACTTCATAATATCTAGCCTTGGATTTCATGTGTTTTTTTATCATTATCATCATCCTCTTCCCTCTGCCAAAGTCTATCAGCCTTATTCTGTTATCATTACTGACTTCATGCTGGCTTTCTTCCTCTTTTATGTTTCTAAACACTTCTTATTTTGCTATTTTTGCATTCAGATTCCCATGTATCATTTTCACATCACAACTTTGAACTTTGCTCATTTCCTCCCCCAGTTTGGAGTAAAACCAACCTTCTCATCTTCATCTACATCCTCTGTAGTAGACATCATTGTAACATTAAAAAAAATTTTGCCCCAGGTCTCAAAGGGCACATCCTACCACAAATTGCTGTGAAACTAATTACATCTGCCTTCACTGCACAATGCGTAAGAAAGCCAGTACCATGATGGCCCTTTACATTCTCCACTACACATCAGTATATGCAGTGGCGGCTTGTGAATATACATTCTGGATGTTCACAAATTTTTAGATTCAGATCAGTCTCAGAGTGTGAAATTAATAGCATCTGCTGTATAACAATTTCACTTACTAACAAATTTATACAACTACACCCATTGCCAATAATAATAATATGTATAACTTATCTGATGCAAGAAAGAATTGTTTTTGTGGAATTTTGTTGTTTTGTACATGATTACATATGGTTTAGGGCAATAATGAAATAATGTGTAAGCTTTGCAACTCTCCATTTTGCATTTTTTGTGTAGGTGGGAGTTTTCACACTTTTCCATTTGTTTGGACAAATGTACAAGATCCCTAAGAGATGTATCAGATCACGAATTTACCTCTGGACTGTAAATGAGATATTCTTATGCTGCACCCACACAGCAACCTGTGCTAACAGTACACTTTCCTTGTTCACTTTTAGTCACACTTATTTGATTTCGTCACTCTCCCAATCAACGGATCTGTTCTTGGAGGCTCTAGTTCCTTTGCGGCTAACTTTTCTTGGTAATTTACTTTTCTGTTCCCAGAATGAGATTTTCACTCTGCAGCAGAGTGTATGTTGATATGAAACTTCTTGGCAGATTAAACCTGTGTGCCAGACCGAGACTCGAACTCGGGACCTTTGCCTTTCATGGGTAAGTTCTCTGCCGACTGAGCTACTCAAGCACAACTCACGACCCATCCTCACAGCTTTACTTTTCTAGTAGCATTTAATATAGATTCAACATAGTTCATGTTTAAACTGCACATGAAAGCTGATTCCCGCACAGTAAAATAACCAACTCCAAACACAAAGTGCCGTTTGTCAAAATGATGAAACTCTTGTAGTAACGTCTACCAACATGGTCATTTGACGAGAATACAAATGAGGTTCTCAGATTCATAAGGGTGTACAGCACATTATCATCAATCACACATTTAAGCACATATCAGAGAAACCAGTGATATAGCTTTTCATGAATTTTCATATATGCAATGTGGGCCTACAACACAGATAAACCTGACTCACCATAAGATCAACAGATTTCAAAAGCAAGAATAAATGCTACACTCTCACAATCAATGGTGATGTACTTTAGGCCCTTATGATTCTCACAAGGGAAACTCCCCATCGCACCCCACTCAGATTTAGTGTCAAGATGGCCCGGTGGATAGCTAGTCAAAAACTGAACACAGATCAAGCATGAAAACAAGAAGAAATTGTAGTGAACTGTGGAAAAATAGGAACAGTAAATGACCCAAGCTTAACAAGTGCAATATTGAATGAAAGAAAACAGTCGCGGCATCGTGGTTAAGTGGTCACAGTGATAGACTGTTTGGCGTGCGAGCCGTGTTCAAAACTCACTCATGGCAATTACATTTTTTTTCATAACATTGCGAACTGTCCATCCAGTCACTGAAATGTTTGTTGTCTTTTTGTAGTATTAGCAGTTGTCATACTATAGACTCGATATAGAATATGAGTTAACATATCTGAGTTAACATTGCTGTTGAAAATGCAAGATTTCTGTCACCACCTAAAATAAATTCCACAGGATCCCCAATCTCCTGAAACCTGTGACAAAACACATGTCATGACAATATTTCATTCCATCTTATCTGTTGTTTACAAACATCTTCTTAGTATACCCGAAAATATGTTAACATTGTAAGTAAATGTGAGAATTGTGAGAGCACGCGAGCTAACACATAGACATCTCACAGAAATGAACACAAAAAATAAATGGGTGTCAACTATGTTACAACAAAGGAATTCAACAGCCAAAACTTCCAAAACAGAACGCAACTTCAAAACCAATAAAAACATATGTTACATAGCACAGAGAAACTGTGTGATCGTGAAACTGCTTTTTTCATCATTTCCCCTGATCACATCCACACGAACTCCTAAATTGGGCAAGGAGGCATATCTCACTCACTCACCAGGCTACAAATTAGGTGCATTGGTAAGAGATTTCCACCATATGACACAAATAGTGTCACCAATGCCATGTATGACACACCAGACATGTTTTCCAGTGGAGGATTTGGTTGACTTGTTGCCTTGTCATCAAATGTTTGCGGTTCCCACTTGACAGCCACTTACTTTGGGTTGCTAATAGAGGAGTTGTGCAGAATCCAGAATCAATTGTCATTACTGGTCCCATCCTTTCACCTTGCTGTTGCAAACGGACATCACATCATGACACAGACACAAATTTGAATACAGCAGAAAAAAACTGGCATGGCAGAGTTTCGAACAAGGCTCGACCGTGTTGCAGTCCAACCTGTAAGCACTTAACCATGATTTCACTGCTCTGCTCACTTTCTCTATAACTGCACTTCTTGTCCTTGGACAATTCACTGTTTCTATTTTGCTTTTTTTTTCCACAGTTCAGTACACCCTCTTCCTGTTTTCATGCTTGATTTGTGTTCAGTTTTTGACGGGCTGTTCACTGGGCCCTCTTAGCACTTAATCTGAGGGGGAGTTTTCATTGTCAGTGCCTCAGATGCATTACTGATGATAAAACTCATAAGTTAATATACTATAACTCATTCAGAAACCCATAAACTAGGTTTACTGTTGGTACAATTTTAACATATACTGACATTCAATGTAATTTTACTGCAGTATATAGTGAGTGAATTAGCATATCTGAAGAGTGTGCTATCATCTAGCAGAATTTATGTCAAGCAAACAGGGATAAAAGTCTGTTGCAGCGTGCTGCCACCCATTGGCACTGATGTAAACCTCTAGTTGAGTGACAAGGGCTAGAAGTGCACATCGTGAACAGTGCACATTGCTTATCAAACCTGTATGTATTTGGCCCATAAGGTGATTACACCATGTCAGTTGCGCATGTGCAAAAGCTCCTTAAAACGTGCACAACTGAAGGTATGCTCATGACCCTGTTGCCAAGTTTCACGGAGTCTATAGGAGCAGTAGCATGGTAGATTTAAGTGCCATATCTTTCATATTGAAGCATCTATGTTATTTTTAACAGCATTCAAAGAAAAATAATCAATAAATCCACAAGGTGTCAAAAGTTAGGGTGTTCGCATGCTCTTTTGCTCTTACACAGCAGCCACCACTGAGTATATGTTACCCCGATGCTATCACTCCCTGTTCCTTCCATCATGTTTCTTGTGGTGCCACTATTTTTCCTCTATACTTATCCACTTCTTCTCTAATTTCTTGCCATTTGCCAGGTCTCTTAAATGTCCCCACATTCCACGTGGCTAACATAATATCCATTTTCCTTCTCCTTAACCTTTTTCCTCACCATGCGTAGCAGTTTTGCCTGCTTTATTTATTTATTTGTTTCTTGTCCACTGTGTCGACGTACTCCGTTGCTACACTGGCTGAAAATTGGGTTGTGGATTCTGACATTGACTAGTGTAAGTAAAGAAGCCGACAGGTGCACAGTTGCGTTTCACAGTACTTTCATTTCACTGTTCACAAGCACGTAATAATACACAGTTAGATGGTTAGTGTGCTATTGTTTAATTGTCGATAAGCCTCATTAATAGTTTGCAGGCAAACCTCCACATACTGCTACAATAGTTTCCTGTTGAACATTTACGAACAGCAAAGCCTAACCACAAAGTTCACAGTTCTTGAAGAATAGAAAGGTGGAGCAGACACTGTTATTGTTTTTACACACGGCCTAATTGTTTAACACTTATTCCACAGTCAATCTGAAGCAATGTTGTTGTTCTAACCAACACAGGTTTCTTGTCTGAAACTCGGCTGTGGACTGACTGTCTCAGGACCAAATATTGGGCCCTTATATATCTTCACAATAATAGGTACTGAAACTACACATTGTTTGAAGTTAAATTTACAGAAATTACAATTAAAGCTTAACTCTTTAAATTAACTGAATAGATCGAAAAATTCTGTCTTGTAAACAGTTTCGTCTACTACGAGAGTTAGGCTGAATTATTTGTTTAAATCATGAAATTAACACATACACTTATGCAAACAACACTTTTGACAAAACTGTTAATTTCTTTTGAATTAATTATGGGCTTTGCTAACATGTTTTTGAAGAGAGCTAAATAGATACTTTAAGATTATTAGTATGTTGTCTTCCAAATGTTTATAATTAGTACAGAATTTATATTTGTTTATATGTCAACAATAGAATTTTGAGTTACAAAAAATTAGTGATTTCACCCTATAATAAATTAGAAAATCAATTACATATCTAAAACTAAGCACAAAATTAAATCTGGTGTTATAGTCTTTAAAACTGAGGGCCAACCTTTCTCTTTTATGAAAATACAGATTATACTCACGTATGTTAATGATAATTAGTTGAAAATGAAAAAAAACAAATTTAAGTAGGCAGATGGCAAAACAAGAGGGGAATTAAAAATATCCCAGCCTGCTTCATCACACGTCATCATACTGTATCTGTAACCTTCTGAGATCAATGTGTGGTATCTGCAAAAATTTCATTTTATGAGATGAGATTGTTAGCCCCTCGCCCAACCCCCAATCTGGAGGACCAGCATTTTCCCTTGGGGTTTACTCCCCTACAGTGATGGTTTCCCAATGCCTATCGAGCCCCTCCCCGCTAGCCCTATGTGAGACATGATTCATTTCGTTCCTCTGTCCAGGCCTGTCTGGCTTGGGTGACCTTGACAATTGCTATGCTACTGGTATAGTCCTCAACTTCACTGGAGCTTGCAGTCACTCCCACCCGTCACTGAAGGTGCCTTCAACAAGGCTGTGTCTCATGGGAGGGAAAGAGTTTGTTGCATAATGCAAAATATGTGTGCATCGACATCTCCTTGCTAGAAGAAAATGTTTCCCTGACAATGTGGGAAGAGCAACGGAATGGGATGGATGATATGGGTATGCCCTCTACTTTTTGATGCTCCCTCAATAAACATCAGATGTGTAAAATCTATTGGCTATCAATACACTACCATTTTGGGCATAGTTGATCCTGTATGCCAAAACCTGACACACTTTCCTGTTGTCTATCTTCTGTCAAAGCTGTACTGACAAAGGAAAACCATTAATGCCAGGGCAGAATCTACTCCAAGATCAACTCTGTATAATCAACACCTCAGTTGGCATATTTCACTACACCACCAATGGCAGGCTGCACAGTCAGGAAGAGTGTGTGGAAGAGATGTGAGTAGCATCCATGCTCACACCCTAGCTTGCAGCAAAAAGTTTTTATTTTTCCATAGCCATATTTTCAGAGATATTAATTTTTCATTCTCAATAAATGTAACATTAGAAACATTTGTAAAGGAATTATGTTCACTTAACACCTGTTTTATGATAGTGTCTGTAAGTACCAGGAACATGCTGTTACTGATTACTTTGATGGGATCAGATCAATGGTGCCAACTGATTTCAATTACACAGAAGTGGGTAGTGAAAAAGTTTGTGATCCAAGTACTTGACCGAGAACAACAATTTTTAAGTACATTATTAAATGTTTGTAGACAATGTGTTAACAGCAGTGACCCACTGAGTTTTTTCATTCTGCTTAAAACAGTTTTATCTGCTACTCAAATTACATGCAAAAAATTTACTGTAGATGGTCTAAGATCCCTTCTACATCTACATCTACATTTATACTCCGCAAGCCACCCAACGGTGTGTGGCGGAGGGCACTTTACGTGCCACTGTCATTATCTCCCTTTCCTGTTCCAGTCGCGTATGGTTCGCGGGAAGAACGACTGTCTGAAAGCCTCTGTGCGCGCTCTAATCTCTCTAATTTTACATTCGTGATCTCCTCGGGAGGTATAAGTAGGGGGAAGCAATATATTCGATACCTCATCCAGAAACGCACCCTCTCGAAACCTGGCGAGCAAGCTACACCGCGATGCAGAGCGCCTCTCTTGCAGAGTCTGCCACTTGAGTTTGTTAAACATCTCCGTAACGCTATCACGGTTACCAAATAACCCTGTGACGAAACGCGCCGCTCTTCTTTGGATCTTCTCTATCTCCTCCGTCAACCCGATCTGGTACGGATCCCACACTGATGAGCAATACTCAAGTATAGGTCGAACGAGTGTTTTGTAAGCCACCTCCTTTGTTGATGGACTACATTTTCTAAGGACTCTCCCAATGAATCTCAACCTGGTACCCGCCTTACCAACAATTAATTTTATATGATCATTCCACTTCAAATCGTTCCGCACGCATACTCCCAGATATTTTACAGAAGTAACTGCTACCAGTGTTTGTTCCGCTATCATATAATCATACAATAAAGGATCCTTCTTTCTATGTATTCGCAATACATTACATTTGTCTATGTTAAGGGTCAGTTGCCACTCCCTGCACCAAGTGCCTATCCGCTGCAGATCTTCCTGCATTTCGCTACAATTTTCTAATGCTGCAACTTGTCTGTATACTACAGCATCATCCGCGAAAAGCCGCATGGAACTTCCGACACTATCTACTAGGTCATTTATATATATTGTGAAAAGCAATGGTCCCATAACACTCCCCTGTGGCACGCCAGAGGTTACTTTAACGTCTGTAGATGTCTCTCCATTGAGAACAACATGCTGTGTTCTGTTTGCTAAAAACTCTTCAATCCAGCCACACAGCTGGTCTGATATTCCGTAGGCTCTTACTTTGTTTATCAGACGACAGTGCGGAACTGTATCGAACGCCTTCCGGAAGTCAAGGAAAATGGCATCTACCTGGGAGCCTGTATCTAATATTTTCTGGGTTTCATGAACAAATAATGCGAGTTGGGTTTCACACGATCGCTGTTTCCGGAATCCATGTTGATTCCTACATAGTAGATTCTGAGTTTCCAAAAACGACATGATATTCGAGCAAAAAACATGTTCTAAAATTCTACAACAGATCGACGTCAGAGAGATAGGTCTATAGTTTTGCGCATCTGCTCGACGACCCTTCTTGAAGACTGGGACTACCTGTGCTCTTTTCCAATCATTTGGAACCTTCTGTTCCTCTAGAGACTTGCGGTACACGGCTGTTAGAAGGGGGGAACTGTCCTTAAAGCTCCAGTACCTTTTCAGCAAGCATCTCTAACATGTTGACTGCTTTCTGACTATTGCCAGTTTGGCTCAACATTCAGGGTTATGAAGTACTGAAAGATTGTGATATTTTCTTTTGGGTAATGAAATAAAGGTTAAATAAATACTGTGGCTTTTCTTACAAGGGAACCTCCCCATCGCAACCCCCTCAGATTTAGTTATAAGTTGGCACAGTGGATAGGCCTTGAAAAACTGAACACAGATCAATTCAGAAAACAGGAAGTTGTGTGGAACTATGAAAAAAATAAGCAAAATATACAAACTGAGTAGTCCATGGCAAGATAGATGTGAGCTCAGGAGCGCCGTGGTCCCGTGGCTAGCGTGAGCAGGTGCGAAACGAGAGGTCCTTCGTTCGAGTCTTCCCTCGAGTGAAAAATTTAATTTTTTATTTTCAGACAATTATTATCTGACAAACTCTAATGTTTTCATCACTTTTTTGGGAGTGATTATCACATCTACAAGAAAACCTAAATCGGGCAAAGAAGAAGAATCTTTTTACCCATTCGCCAAGTGTGCAAGTTAGGTGGGTCGACAACATATTCTTGTCATGTGACGCACATGACGTCACCAGTGTCGTATAGAATATATCAGACGTGTTTACCTGTGGAGGAATCGGTTGACCTATGACCTTGTGATCAAATGTTTTCGGTTCCCATTGGAGAGGCACGTCGTTTCGTCTACTAATCGCAAGGTTTTGCGGTGCGGTCACAAAACACAGACACTAAACTTATTACAGTGAACAGAGACGTCAATGAATGAAAGGACAGATCATAACTTTGCGAAAATAAAAAAGTAAAATTTTCACTCGAGGGAAGACTTGAACCAAGGACCTCTCGTTCCACAGCCGCTCACGCTAACCACGGGACCACGGCGCTCCTGAGGTCATGCAATTCTTGATTTTGCATATGTTTCGCATGGGCTACTCAGTTTGTATATTTTGCTTATTTTTTCATAGTTCCACACAACTTCTTCCTATTTTCTCGACTGATCTGTGTTCAGTTTTTCAAGGCCTATCCACTGTGCCAACTTATAACTAAATCTGAGGGGGGTGCGATGGGGAGGTTCCCTTGTTAGCATACAAGTTTTGTTCATAATGATTTTAGCACTGTAACTCCCCACATGTGCTCATCTTTCCGTTAACTCTTCTGTCTTAGTCCCTATTGTGCCATAGCAAGTAATGAAATTAAGTATGTTATGCACTTCAACAACATTGACTATTCATCTTTGTTTTTCCACTAGAAAGCTACCTAGCTGCCTTCAAAGGCATGGCTACTGATTCCAACCCTTGGTTAGGCACTTTTCAGAGATTCCCCACCTTGATAACAATATAGGCATTATGAAAAACTTCTGACCTGTAACTGCTATTAAAAGCCATCTTTTCCATTATTTTCTGGGGAGAACTAAGCATGTAAACTATCTTCATTATTTGGATGCCAGTACCAACTGACAACAGTATATTCCATTTCATTTGGAGTGTCAAAGACATCACACTAGACCCCATCACCAGTGAAATATACAGAAGTACAACAGAAGTACACACACACACACACACACACACACACACACACACACACACACCAGCTATTAAAATTGTACATTTGTTGGTGATCTGGCGTTATACAGGGTGTGAAATTTTGTACACAGAGCAAACACCTCTGGCTGCAGCAATAACTCTTAACTCAGCTGGGCATTCAGTGAACTGAGTCTGGATGACAGATACAGGTATATCATTCCATACTGCATCAACTCTATGTCAAAGTTCATCAATTATAATGACCAGTGAGTAATGGCAGGCCAGTCTCTTGGCATTCTGTGACCTGATGTTTTCAGAAGGTGACACATCTGCAGAACATGCCAGTCAGGACAACAGTCGAACACCATCCACACTGAGGCAGGTTGCAACAGCACAGGCAACATGCAGTCTCTCAAGTAATATTGTTGATAGTGCACAGCCATTGACCTTAGTATATCATATGTCCACATTACCATCTATCTGTGTACGCTATGAAATCCCATACCATCACACTGGCTGCCAGCCCATACAGTGACAAATGCAATCTGGCAAGGTTTGGTCTTCTCCAAGCCTCCGCATACACGTGTCCCTCATGATGCTGTATTCAGAACTGGGATTCATCTGAAAATAAAATGTTGTTGATGGGTCCATTTCTTGAGCCAAGGAACAGGATGTGGCTGTGTGACCATGCGTCACCAAGTGAAAAATGTGTCCTTCCTCTTGGGGCCATTGATACTGTGCATGGCACTAACTACAGCCCTCAAAAATCTACTGATTCCATATTTATATGGCACTTGTGGGTCATGACCAACATGAGCAGAAATATTGAAGAATGATAAACTGCCATCAGCAGCAAGCGATACTACCTGCTGGTACATAGTGCACACCCATTGACCTTAATATAACAGAATCCCCATTCACCAGTCATGGCATATTAAGAGTTCAGCAGCTTTTTGACATAGTAATTTGTTTTCCATTTCGACAAGTTTCATCAAAATCAAATAACTCAGTGGCAGTTTTAGAGTTACCAACATGTGTGTTCTTGCGCTCTGCTGTAAAAAGTCATGTACAGGGACTGGAGGAAGAGAATGGGTGGGGGAGTCATAAGAGAAAAAGCAGGGGATGGGAGAAAGCTGTAGATAAAATGAAAGTAATGGTATTTCAGTGCAGACAACCAGTAAGATCTAAAATAGTTTTAGATAATAAAATCTCGGAGTAAGTTAAAACATTTTAAATATCTAGGATGTGATGTTGCTTACTAATATACCCACGACATGGAGCAAAAATTAAATAAATTTACTTCCACATGTGTAATGATCATAAAATGTTTGCAAAATAAAGCCAAGAAAGAAACCCAGCTGAAGTTTTATTAAACAATAGCATTACTAACACTTATTTATGGAAGTGAAACATGGGCAAGACACAAAGAAAGTACAATACAGGCTCCAGAAATGAGATTTCTAAGAAGAGCAGAAGGATGTACAAGGGAAGATTGTACAAGAAATGAAGATATAAGGAAAGATTAAGGAACATATGACTTAAAATAAAAACTGAAGGAAAATGGGAGACAATGGAAGGAAAATGTAGATCATATGGGTAGAGAAAGAGTTCCTGAAAAGGTTCTCAATTATGAATGCAGTGAAGAAGAAATGATGTAGGAAGACCATACATGAGATGGAGTGCCATAACAGAAATTTGCCTTATACATGAAGTGAAGAATGAGAACAAGAAATTACCTTCCCCCCACCCCCGCTCTCTCCCTCTCTAACACACACACACACACACACACACACACACACACACACACATACAATTCTACTCATGTATAATATTCCACTTTTCAAGTCAACAGATGCTCAGAAGTATACACTGTTTAACGGTAACAGATGACTTGCAGAACTGTTCAGCCTGCAGCACAGGAACCTCAAGTTCAACAAACCTGAACCTAGCCATTAGTGGCTGAGAGCCCTCAGATGGCATATGTAGCTATGTATGTGTAATGTATGAAAACAGAGACTTTTATGAATGGAATGGGTGGGCAGCACAGTCACAAAGTGAAAATTTAAATAAAGAGATTTATATCATTTGTGGAATCTATGTCTAATGATATGCGTCAACAGTTTTCACTGAATTGCTAGAGATGAAGCAAGCTGGAATATATTTAATTCACCTCTTGTTTTTGCCATCTGCCTACTGAAATTGGTTTTTTCATTTTTGAACTATTTACCCTTAACAGACATGAGTATAATCTATATTTTCATAATGGAGAAACGTTGGCCCTCAGTTTTAAAGAATACAACACCAGATCTAATTTTGTGCTTAGTTTTATGTATGTAATTGATTTTATAATTTATTTTGACTATTCCTAGTTAGTATCTTTTATTATAGAAAGAAATCAGTGATTGTTTAGTAAGTTAAATTCTATTTGATGTATATACAAATATAAACTGTGTACTAGTTATAAACATTTGGAGGAACAACTAATAGTATTCTTAAAGTATTTATTTGGCTCTATTCAAATACATGTTAGCAAAGCCAGACCTTAATTAATTCCAAAGTAATTAACAGTTTTGTCAAAAGTATTGTTAACATAACTATATATGTTAATTTCATGATTTAAACAAATAATTCGGCTTAATCCTCATAGCACAAGAAACTGTTAAAAGGAACCAATTTTTCAATGGATTCAGTTAATTTAATGAGTTAAGTTTTAATTGTAATTTCTGTAAATTAAACTTTGAACAATGTGTAGTTTCAGTACCTATTATTGTTATGATATATAAGGGCCCAATTTTTGGTCACAAGACAGTTAGTCCATGGCCGAATTTCAGTCGAGGAACCTGTGTTGCTTAGAACGAAAACAATGTATCAACAGTGAAATAAGTGTTACACCAATAGGCCATGTGTTAAAGCAATGACAGTGACTGTTCAACTTATTTGAAGGACTGTGAACTATGTGGTTATGTTTTTATTGCTCGTAGATGTTCAACAGAAAACTATTGTAGCAGTATGTGGAGGTTAGCCTGCAAACTATTAATGAGGCTTATGAAAAGTTTAAACAAATGTACACTGGCCATACATCAATAACTGTGTATTATTGGGGGGGAGGGGGGGGTGCAAAGTGAAAGTAAACTACAGGGAAACACAAATGTGTACCTGTTGGCTACATTATTTACAGTAGTCAGTGTCCACATTAAAAACCCCAATTTTTCAGCCAGTGTGGCAACGCAGTACATCAACACCGAGGACAACAAAGAAAGAATTAAAAAGTAGGTGAAACTGCTACACACTAGCCAGTATATATACAAATATAAATTTGAATAGCTCCAAAGAAAATTTTAACGAGTTAAGCATTTCAGTTGAAGTGACGTATTGAGCACTTATCAGCTACAAAATTATGACCACTCATCTAATAATATATTGACTTGGGGGAGACGTTGGAAGGAGGGGGACATAAGACATGAAGTCATCCAAGTTCTTTGCAGTAACAATTATGCAGCCCACAGTTTTATAGCACATTTTGTGACAGCCAGAGATCCCAGAGATTGCACACAGGAAGATACGGAGTTTACCTGCTGATGTGTCTTCTTGCAGTGTATTAACTATCCCATGTATTAAATAATTTTTGGTTCATCTGAACTATGTCCTGAAAACATTCCAATTGTTGTTCATTTTAACTGTAATTAACAAGAAAAATTGTGTAGGATGGATCTCAAACCACACTTCGGTTACGGTCAAAATCAGACTGACAGTCAATCCTGTATGACCAGAAGCACTGTCACGGTGGATTAACCAGTCCTCTGATCACCACAAAATGGGGAATTTTTGTAGCAGTACCACATGAAATTTCTTTAACAATTGAAAGTAGTAATGCCTGTTAACCTCATTAACTGTGGTACCTTAGGAAATAAATTCATACCGAACTATCCCCTTTGTGTGTAAAAAATGTTTTCACACTAGTTTTAATCTGTTCTGATTCCTTTGATTGCGGTGATTAAGCAGTATTCCAACATTTTGAAAACTGACTGATTTCTGTGTCACACTTAGAGCACTAAATCTCAACTATAATGATTTTTGACAAAATCTTGATATTAGTAGGCTTTTTTGCCTGAACTCGAAAATTCTGAACATGAGAAAAGTATTTGTGAAAATAAGTACTCCAAATAAACAGTTGCATGGTCAACTGATTAAAACCAGTGCGAAATGTGGCACTTAACAGGAAAATCGGTCATTACCTCCTCTCCACCAGTAGGAATGGAATTCTAGTTACATTTTGGTCACTCCTCGTATCAGGTAGTCTCCCAGAAGACAATGTATCAGGAAAACAATCTGTGCGATGTTGGAACAGGAAGCACAATACATTCGACCAGAAATTTCTTTTTCCATTGTTTCAATTTCCAACCACAATATACCCACGCCCACTGCAACAGTAACTGTTGATTCCATGCCAAGAGTGATTCAAGTTAAACCATCGGCTCTGGAGTCGTGCAAGTGGTGTGTGCAAAAACTTTTATGTTTTTCCCTAAGATTACAACCCACTGTTAGTTGTAACAAAGATTACAATTTTTTATACTATACAGAGCAGAGAAGCTTTCAACATTCATATTTCTGTACAAGGAATTGATACTAAATGCTTTATAATCTTCTGAAATTTTTGTCATCAGTTTTACAGAAAACAATGAGTAATTGCCATTCACATTATGTTTTTGAGAATACCAGTCATTACACTCTTTCATTTGTCAAAGTTACTTAAATCAATAACTCTCTCATTATATGAACACACAGTGAACCAAAACATTTCTTTCAATTACAGGTACCTGTGACATAATTTTATACTGCATCAAATACTCACAATATGATCTAATTTCCACAGCAGAATGGCAGTAATTATGTAATGGTATATTCTGTGGTATGTAATAATTGAAGCAATCTCTAAATGTTGTACAAAACTTCTCGAAGAATGTCAATACTTTTGGATTTTAGGAGACCACTCACTGAAAGGCAGAAGTATTAAGTTGTCAATAGGCACACACAAAAGAAAAAAGAAAAAGCTTACTAGCTTTCAGAGTTATCCTTTGATGAGCTAGAGTAAAAACACACACACACACACACACACACACACACACACACACACACACACACTTATGCCTCTACATGGTGATGGCTGGACTAACAGTGCCAATGCTATTTTTCAGCAGGCAGACTGGTTATGGTGGGGGTAGTTTCAGGTGTGGTGGGTAGAGGGAGAGGGAGAGGGAGATGGAGATGGAGAGGGAGGGGAGGGGGAAGGGGAGGGGAGGGGGAGGCAGGGAGAGGGACTGGGTGTGGATGACTATCGGCTCGGCGGGAGACCACCAGTTTGCTGGCTAGGAATACAGGAGGGAGGGGTGGCAGGTATAGAGGCAGGCACAATGTAGCGACCAGTGGGAAGCAACACATGCTGAAGGCGATGTGAGGACATGAGTTGGGAGGAGGTGACAGGATGGAGGAAGGTGAAACTGTTGGGTGGTGGGTGCAAATACAGTAGGTTACCTGATATTGAGGCCAGGACAATTACAGGAGTGGAGGATGTGTTGTAAGGATAACTCACATAATGACATGTATAGTTCAGAGAAGCTGGCAGGGGACGGAAGGATCCAGATGGTTTGAAGCAGCCTTTGAAATTGAGCATGTTGTGATCACCTGCATGTTGTGCTGCCAGGTGGTCAACTTTGTTCTTGACAACAGTTTGGCAATGACCATTCATCTTGGCGGACATCTGGCTGGTAGTCATACCAACATAAAAACCCGTGCAGTGTTTGCAGCAGAACTGATACATGAATGGCTGTTTTTGTACGCAGCCTGGCCTCTGACGGAATAAGATAAGCTTGTGACAGGATTGGAGTACCAAATGCTGAGTGGGTGGATTGGGCAGATCTTGCAACTAGGTCTGCTAGAGGGATATGGTGCAGTAAATCTCTTTGTGGACTGGGTTTGCGGCGCAGGGGGGTGGGGGTATTGCCTGTCTGTGAAAGCCTTTGTGAGTCCTTCAGCATACTGATACTGGGCAAAGGAATTCTCACCACAGCAGATGTCAGCCATGGGTGGCTAGATTGTATGGGAGGGATTTTTTGGTGTGTAAGGGATGGCAGCTGCCAAAATGCAGGTACTGTTGTTTGTTAATGTGGACTTTGGAGTGGATGAAGCCATCAGAGAGGTGGAGGTCAACATCAAGCAAAGGTGATGAGTTTGGTAGGAGGCCAACCAGGTGAAGCAGATGGCAGAAAAGGTGGTGAAGTTGAGAAGGAATGTGCATAGGACACTCTGGTCCTAAGTCCAGATCCTGAGAGTACCATCAATGAACCTGAATGAGACTAGGTGTTGGGAGTATGGGAGGCTAGGAAGGCTGCCCCTAGATGACCCATAAACAGGTTGGCATAAGTGGGTATCATGCGGATGCCCATGGCTGTGTTGCAGATTTTTTTGTAAACCTTCCCTTCAAAGGAAAAGTAATTGTGGGATAGGATATAGTTGGTAAGGTGTATAAGGAAAGAGATGGTTGGTTTAGAGTATGAAGGGCATTGGAAGAGATAGTGGTCAACAGAGGCAAGGCCGTCAGCATGAGGGATGTTGCTGCATACGGAGATGGCATGAACAGTGATGAGTAAGGATTCAGGAGGTAAAGGGGTGGTGATGGTGGAAAGTCGGTAAGTGGGCAAGTGGTCAGTATCTTTGATGTGGGAGGATAAGTTTCAGGCAATTGGCTGAGGTGTTGGTCAACAAGAGCAGAAATTCTTTCAATGGAAGCACAATAGCCAGCTCCACCTCTCCGATGGGTCCATCTACACTGCTGTCCACATTAAACCCAATAACCACCAACAGTAACTGCATTCTGACAGCTGCCATCCCTTCCACGCCAAAAATTCCCTCCCACACAGCCTAGCCACCTGTGGATGATGTATCTGCAGTGATGAGAATTCCCTTGCCCAGTATGCAGAAGGCCTCACAAAGGCCTTCACAGACAGGCAATACTCCCCAAATTCAGTCCGCAAAGAGATTTGCCATGCCATACCCTCACATACCCCCAATCCTCCCACCACCCCCAAGAACCAGCTATAAAGGAGTGCCCTCTCATCCTATACGGGAACAACTGAACCATATACTTCACCAGGGCTTTCATTATCTACCACCCTGGCCTGAAATGAGGGACATCTTACATAAGATCCTTCCCACCTCTCCTGAAGTGCTGTTCCATCGCCTGCCAATTTACACAACATCCCAGTCAATCCTGATGCTACTTCCAGTCCCTGGCCACAGGGATCATATTCCTGTCGTAGAATGAGGTGCAAGACCTGCACAATCCACCCACACAGCACCACCTCCATCTGTCCTGTCACAGGCTTATCCTATTCCATCACAGGCCGGGCCACCTGTGAAAGCAGCCATGTCATGTACCGAATCTGCTGCAAACACTACACAGCTTTTTATGTTGGTATGACTACCAACCAACTGCTCGACAGGATGAATGGCCAATGCCAAACTGTTGTCAAGAATAAAGTTGACCACCCTGTGGCACAATATCCAACTGAACACAACGTGCTCAATTTCAATGGCTCCTTCACAACCTGAGCCATCTGGATCCTTCCCTCCATCACCAGCTTCTCTGAACTATGCAGATGGGAGTTATTCTTACAACGCATTCTCCACTCCTGTTGTCTGGCCACAATCTCAGGTAACACAATGTACCTGCACCCTCCACCCAACAATTTTCCCTTCGTCCATCCTGTCACTTCCTCCCAATGCATGTCCCCACATCGCCTTCAGCATGTGTTGCTTCCCACCGGCCTCTAAAATTGTGCCAACCCTTATACGTGCCACCCCTCCCTCTCACATTCCTAGCCAGCAAACTGGCCATCTCACGCCGAGCTGCTAGCTGCCATCCCAAGTCCCTCTCCCTCTCGCTCTACCCACCACAACCGACACTACCCCCACCACAACCCTGTCTGCTGAAAAGAAGCATTGGCACTGTTAGTTCAGCCGGCACAATGCAGGGGCACAGGCATAGGTGTGTGTGTGTGTGTGTGTGTGTGTGTGTGTGTGTGTGTGTGTGTGTGTGTGTGTATTTCTTTTTTTTATGTTACCATGTCAAAGGATAACTCCAGGTAACTCCAAAAGCTAACAAGTTTTCTTTCTTTTGTGTGTGCAACTCAACACTTGTGCCTTTCAGTGAATGGTCTCCTTTTAACCCAAAAACACAACAATCTTTACATATATGTAACCCAAATATATATATTGTATTACCTGATCTGAAAATATATGGATAAATTCCATTTGTTTATGAAGGACTGGTACTGTGGGTGACTGTGGAATTTACTTATGTCCCCTTCCACTCCACAGAAGTACTCCAACTTTTTCATAAACATCTCAGTTTCTGAAAAATGCTAAAATCGATTAAATTAAAATTTGACATTAAAGTTCTTTATTTTAAATATATAAATACCTTGACTCAATCACAGTGTAAATTCAACAGCAAAATCAACAAACCTTATAAAACAGATCTGGATTCCCTGGAGCAAATATAGATGATAAATTCATTTCAAGCCTCTCTTCAACTTCAGGCCAAAAACTGTTCAAGACAAAACTAAAACTCTTTACAGCTGGAAATCTGGAAACATATATGCACAAAAATTAAATTACATTTAAAATGTACAGAGATCTGTAAACTCAATAAGAAGAAATAATTATACAAATAAGAAAGAAATAATTATACAAAAATAAGCAGTGGTTAACTGAACATAACAACCTATACATTCTTGTTACATGACATCACAGAACACTTGTGACCATAAATTAAAGAATCATTGAGATCAATGAAACAACACTGTGTCATGATGACAATGTGTGCAGGGCAACATAGAAACATGTGACATAGATGGTTAGCAGAAAACTTCTAAGAGTGCTTACAAATACTCTGTGTCTGTCAACACTTTATTTGAAGTAGTTGGGACTGCATTCTGTGTGCATTATGCACAGAATATTCCAGCTGTACGAAATGGGACTGTAAAGTGAACATACTGGCAGATTACATGCCGACCATAGTCACTGCAATGTGGGCTGGAAGTAAAAATGTTGCATGTAGCACATTATCATTTCTGTGGAGAAAATTTAACAAGTTGAGGACTGAGCGCGAGTGTGGACGCTCAACCGGCTGGTACTGAGCGATTTCACAGTTTTTCTGAATTTTCTACAGCAGATTCTATACCACAGAAAGTAGATTGTTCTTTTGCATTTAGAAACTATGTCCATTCCCTTCAGAGTATTGCAAAGAAATAAACATTTACGTTAGTGACAAGGGTTGTATATTAATTTGAGAGTATGCTGTTTTCACAGTGAAAAAAAATTTTTTTTTAGGTTTTCGGGCCTCTAAGGGACATAGGATTGAAGTTGTTAGTTTTTAATGAATAACTGTTGAAATATGAACTTTTATTTTATTAATAATCACACAGTTACATTGGCTTTTGTATGAAATATTTCGAAAAACAAAGCCCTACGTCACAGGTTTCACAATAATATCGCGTGAAACTTGACCATATCTGGCCTTGCTTGGTTCTGCGCGTACTTTGCACCTTTTCTGAGGCCACTTACACAATTTTGTGGGTGGAATTAATTTTGGAAAATGTCTTCTGCTTAGTCTGTTGATGGGTGAAATATTCTGAGAAGTGCATGAGTCTAAGAGGCCACCTTTGTGAGCCAAGTTCTCTGCTAACTCTGTAATGTATTCAACCAGATTTGTGCTTGTATTTCGCGACGTTTTGTACAAAATGTATGAATTTACAGTCATGAGCATGAAAATGTGAAAGAAAACTTTTTCCACCACTTTATTTGTTTTCGTTCAAAAGGACAGTACGCCATTAGCTGGTCGCTATGATCCACACCAGCTTTTTTACTATTGTAGTCCAAAACACAGTCTGGCTTCATTTTTTCCACCAAAATTTAGTTTTTACACTGACATTTGTTGCTGTCATTTTATGCTTTGTTGTCAAAAGAAAAATGTCTCTGTTGTCATTCAATTTTAAAATCAGTAAGTGATCTCGTCTGCGAAACGAAAGTTCATATTTTTTCAATTTCTGGCCAACAAGATCCCTTGGTAGTCCTTTCCTATTTTTCTGCACAGTACCAACTGCCTTAGTTCTTTTCCCCCATAAATAATACAGTAAATCAGCGCTGGTGTAAAATCGGTCCATGTACAATGTGTGACCTTTATTATGAAATAAATGACACAATCTGTCTACAATGTGTAAAATGCTGTTATTGGCATTAGACTGTTTCCCAGAATAAATTTCACAGTTCAGGACGTACCCACTTTCACATAGCATAAAAAATGTTACGCCATATTTATTAGGCTTATTTTTCATATACAGTCTAAAACTCAGTCTACCACAAAAAGGGCAAATTCCTCCATCCATAATAATATTTTCACCTGGCTTGTAAGCCTTTCCACTTTGGGTCACACATCTGTCGAATATAGGTCTTACCTTATGAATAGGATCATGACCTACCTGGTTTTTAGGAATATATGTTGCGTTATCTACGAGATGTAACATTCGTAGAATTGACAAAAATCTCTCTCTTGGCAGACAATTTGCCGCAAATGAGGACTGCAACACGGGATTTGTTGACCAGTAGTCAGACAGTTTTGGTTTCTTGACTAGGCACATATGCAAAATAACACCAAAAAATTTATACAGTTCACTGAGTTTCACTGTTGTCCACTTACGCCACACTGACTGAGGCTTCACTTTTCCTGTAGCACTTAGTGTCTCTATTGTCATTCTAGCGTAGCGGTTTGTCTCTCGTTTGATCAGTCTCACCAGTTCTTCGTCGAAAAAGTACGTGAAACAATCAAACACTGAAGAACATTGGTCAATCCCATCTTGAATTCCACAGGATTCAGAAAAAACAGGAAGCTGGGGAGTGATTGTATCGTCATCTGTCCACTGGCCAGAAGAATATGGCAAATTGCAATGACCAGTTGTGTTTGTTGTGCCAATGATGTCAACAGCCTCATCTTCAGGTCTTCCTGACGGTTCACTGTCCTAGGGATTGTTTTCATCTATAAGAAAATTCATAAAAATTATCTTTTTCCTCATCAGGAATCAAACCACAGAATTACGGAAAATTCGGACAAAAACTAGCTTACCATCACTAATATCAAAATCTGCAATTTCTTCATCTAATTCTGAACCACTATTGTTCAATAAAAACTCTACTTCTTCATCTCACAAGGCCATGACGAAAATAAAGCGCAAAGCTATCAGCCGACAACAATCTAAAGTTTCGAACTGCCGCGCGCCTGTTGTAGGTCGAGCGTGAGCGAGGCAAAGCAAATGACTCAAAATGTACTCCTGTACCACCTCCAACAGTGACATATGCTGCCATCTATAATTTTTTCTTGGTACTAGGATAACCAGAGAGTACTTTTAAACCTACAGAATATGAAAGTCATGCGCTGGGAGTCGTTAACGTCGCTGATAATCGGCCGACGTAGGAGCTACGTTGATGGTCTTTTTGGGGTACTGTCGGGCCGACGTAGGAGCTACGTCGCTCGTCTCGAAAGTGTTAAAGAAAGATAAATATTTAACAAGAGTATGGTCAAGGTTGCCATGTGTAACAACCCAGACTCAGGGTCATTATCTTGCCGAAGCGCCAACTGCTGAAATTGAGATGGTTTTACATATCAAAATGATGTGTTACTACAGGCCATGCTTGTTGTCTTGTTCCACAGTCTGGACAGATGCTGTGAAGCCCTATACTGGCATGCAACGGCTTCACAATTTGTACTGACATAATGTCAATCAATGAAGAAACACTACATGTAGCATTAGCCGGCCGCTGTGGCCGAACGGTTCTAGGTGCTTCAGTCCGGAACTGTGCTGCTGCTATGGTGGCAGGTTAGAATCCTGCCTCGGGCATGGATGTGTGTGATGGCCTTAGGTTAGTTAGGTTTACGTAGTTCTAAGTCTAGGGGACTTATGACCTCAGATGATATGTCCCATAGTGCTTAGAGCCATTTGAACCATGTAGCATTACCTGTAGACCACAGTTAGTTTTCCAGTATGATTTTTAATCAAATAACTGTTCAACATGTCACTGTTTTTCCAGTATACCTATTAGCACATGCATTATTGGCATGTCTCACGTTGTTTCAAGGATCTCAAAGACCCCTTGGACATGAGTGTACTATGATCATGTTTGTCTACATTTTATTTCCTCACGGTACGACAAAATTTTTATTTCCTCATATTTTGTTCCCAAAATGAAATTGCTGAAATTACTTTCCACATTACCTTCACTCACATAGTTGCTAGAATGGACTCTGTTGTGTAATGTGCAAATCATTTTTATTGACCATGTTTGGTGTGGCTGTCTGATCAATATTGTAGTGGTTGTATAATAATAATAATAATAATAATAATATGTGTGTGTCAGGGAAAAAAGGGGGGGGGGACTGCACATCACAACAGAAGGATATGCAACAATGAATATCTTGCTGTGAATGACTAATTCTCCAAATAAATATTTAATTTGCCTTTTGATGGCTGACCTGACAATGTTGAATAAACTAAAAATTAAAAAAAAAAAAAATTTCAATGGTGACATGACATTGTATGAAGAGAAAAATTAGCTGCAAACAATTATAATACCTTTTGAATGTCATGGGGTCATGCATTCAAAATCTACGTACAGTAAAATCCGGGTTAGCCGAACTGGGGTCAACCACACCCTGGGTTGTATGAAATGAATCCAAAAAACACCCACTGACTCACCAGTCTAAACAAAGCTACATTTCTAACACTAATGCACTGCAGTCTTTGTTTATTTCCACTGCAAGTGTATTTTTGTGCTATGTTGTAAACAATGATGTACAGTGCACTGTATATTAATTTATGGTAACCATAATGCTGTAATTTTAACTTTCATAAGAATTTAAGTGCACCCTGAAAAGAGATTTCTTTTGATTCAAAATTTTCAAAAATACATACAATACAAAATACTGTAGCACATATCAGATGTCTATGGCTTAACTGAAAAAACTGTTAACTGGAACAGGTTCCCCTCTTTATTTCGGTTAACCAGGGTTCTACTGTACATTGGTACTAGTGATGTGTAGGTGGACTCTTGAAAATGAAGATAATATGATGTAATATTCTGAAAAATTCAGAAGAATGTGGCTGAAGAGATACACCCATCTGTCAGAATCTGACATCACATTCCAACATGGAGCCATTTTTTGAACTAGGAGCTTGACTGAAATAAATGCTCAGGAAACAAAGGCACTGATCAGATTATTAATTTGCAAAGGAATTTTATGCAAACCTGGGAACAACCTGAATCCAAGATCCAGTTTTATTTCTCAAAACTTGTGCAAAGAACATACAACCTATCTTATACTAAAAAACCTCCATTTTGTACATAATTCCACATTTGATACTCTTGTGTTCAAAAAGAAGCTGCATAAAAATCTGTTCACATCTCATGTCAAATTTCTCCTACACTTCCAAACAACATATCTGTGTTGATAAATCTCTTGCACTTTGGTAAGGAAGATGGGAATGGATTCAGCACATTTCGTTGAAGAGAAGTTGATTTAATGTGAAAGATTACAGATGGAAGCTCTGGTATCAGGCTGCAGCAAATGGGCCTTGATGGACGATAGAGGGCAGTGTTGCCACACCGCTGCACACACCTAGTGAGTGCGCCTCCGTCTCACCACATGAATATACCAGCCAATAGTGTCCCTCATGGCTGACATAAATACCGCCGCACCTCGACTGCTTAGTCAGTCGTTTACTTCATCTGATAGCAGTCTCCACTGCACTACTGACTGCTCATCTAAAACTTCGCTTTGGTAATGGTTTTCCTCTTCGGTCTCTATTTGGATGGTGGCTGGTGCTTGACCCGTTGACAGCGTTGTGTCGAAAGTTTGTTGCACTTCTTTGTTGCATAGTTTATTATTGACTTGCTCTTGCTGCGTCAGGTCTGCTGTTCAGTCAGCCCTGTCGCTTGACTTTGATGTGGGTTTGAGTCCCATCTGCAGGCGGTTTTCCTGCCTTGCGTCATCATCGTTTCTCTCCTGTTTTTCTGACGTGTGCACCGCTATCTGGCTACTTACCGATACATGCAGAAGCAATGCTGGATACTTATGGAATTTCATCATCAATATAGTTATACTGTTGATGGTAAGGACATCATGACAAACTTCAGTAAGAATTGTGTTAGAACTTTATTAGGATTTGCTTGACAAGGGCACTGGTTGTACCAAAGGGACAGGTGGATGTGGACTTAACTTTTAGATACATTATTTTTTAAATGACGAGTATGTATTGGTAAGGAGTTTCCTGCATATGAGAATGGTTACACTGCAGGGAGGAAAGACTGTGACATCATGCAGATGAAAACGAAATATGAAAAACATAAGGATTTGTCCAGCAGATATGTGTTCAGAATTTGTTTGAAGTTAATTTTATTATCTATTAAATTCCTTACATCACTCTACTGGGTAAGTGGTCACGGATATTTATGTCTGAATACCTCATCATTTCTGTACCACACTAACAAGAAGTGATAGATGGTATAAATCATTTCTCCTTTTAGTATTATATTTAACAATGGGAAACTAACCTGGCTCCAGAGAGGCTGCTTCCCAAAAATGGTGCTATCTTCATTCAAGAAATACTCTACAAAATGATATGCCGTGTCCAGAAAGAAAGGAAAGAGAAATGAGATATTCTATTGGTGTGTCAATAGGGAGAAGGCTTCATGCCTGATGCCATATTTTTGAAACAAACATTAAGAACTGAAACATGAATATAAAGAATGAATAATATTGCTGATAAGTTCCTGCATATTTCACAGTGGCTGTTGTGTACTTGTAAAAGTTACTTCGTGCTGCCTATGAAATACATTTCATTGTTTGAATGATATTTCTGTCATCTGACTGTACAGTCAAATTGTGGTAATATCACTCAAACATTATTACATGACTGTGGCTCAAAAATATGAAAACATTTCATTGTTACAATGAAAAATATTACTGCACTTTGGTTCACTGATCACTGTTAGTAAATCATACAAAACTGCCATTTGTAGAGTTTTGTATTTATATGCAGATATACCACACAATGTAAAAAAGGTTGCATATTCAACACTGTTACAAATAACCAGTGCAGTCTTACCAGGCATGGTTGACTGATCTGTGCATCAAATGTATTACCAAATGTGCAATCTCAATGGGCAAGCAATCTTTTATTGACACATTAATTTGAGATGAAATCAGAAGAGAGAAAAGGCTGAGGATGAAGGACATGAGGAGGGGGAAGGGGTGAGGCATTGTGGAGAGGGAAGTGGGTGAGGGAGAGAGGAGGGGGGTGGTAGGGGGAAAGGAGGAAGGATAAGGAAGTAAGGGAAGTGCAGAGGGGGTGTAGGGCACGAGGTGGGAGGGGAAAGGTAGGAGGGAGGGGGAGGGAAGAGGGAGATGAAGATGGAGAGGGAGGGGAGAGAGAGAGAGAGAGAGAGAGAGAGAGAGAGAGAGAGAGAGAGAGTTATCATACCTTCTGGTGAGTTTGGTGAGTTCTAAAAGATTACTCATGTCAACCTTTACAAAGTCAAGTAATCTGTTATAAACACCATTCAGGCCCATTATATTGGATTCCATTGCTGTTTCACTTATAACACTTGAAATAGCTGGTGCAACCATGTTCTTACGATACAACATTTCTGCTTCATGTACTTTGTCTAATGCTGCATAGGTTCTTAAGCAACGTGCAATGGAACTCATGTCTTTCATTTTCAAACTCTTCAAAAACATATCATCCAGGCCCAACATCATGGCTTCAGATATTCTGCTTGTTTTCTGGAAAAAGTTAATGAGTGACACAAGAGAAATATTACAATTAAAATACAGCTTCTTAACTTCGTTAAAAATGGTTGATTTGCAAGTCACACATGGAAATCTATGTATGAATAACTGAGTTTCCTCTACAGTATATACAGCATGTAGCAACTCAGATAATTCTTCTCTAATATGTACAGGAATTTGCAAATAATTGAAAGACTCCCAATATCTTAAAATTAACACAATTAAAAACTTGTAGTTATTTGGGAAACATGACCCAAGACACAAAAAAACTTTAAATATTACATGAACAACAACGAAAAATAGTGTGAATCTTCTGTAGTACTTTAATTTCCTTGACTTTCTTTTGCTTTAACAACTGATTTCACTGACCACTATTTCAGTTATGGGACTCTATAAAGATATTTCTGAATGACAAAAGCCAATAAACAAGAATGTTTCAAACTTCCTCAGTTTTCCCATGCTCTCTTTCAGACAGAAACACATTTCATTGTTTTGTACAGGTACAGCCTAAAAAATAAACTGGTGTTATAGACCAATATCAGCAAGTAGTTATAAAATTAAGTTAATTTAAAATAGTCTTCAGTATTAATACAACAAATGAAACTTGAAAATCAACCATCACTTTAGTCTACTAATACAAATGGCAAACAATTACAATTTGTGTTAATATGTGTATGTGATAAACTAGTGTGTGTTCAGGGCTTGACATAAAAGTTTCTATTAAATATAGGAAAAAAAGGAAACACAACAAAACTGGAAAAATAATTATATGCCAAATTTAAGACCTGAAGCTTAATGAACTCTTTCTTGTATTTTGCATAATGTCTTACAGCAGTTTCCTTCTTTGCACTGTAACCTATTCTCATAACCTACAATAACATTTAGTGTATAACGCATTCCTTCTAAATAAGTAGATGATTATATTTATTTGTCATATTCTAATGTAATACAGTTAGGCTGAAACATTTTTTAAACTCTGAGAAATGGCATACCCCATATTTGACTTCACTAGTGCCACAATGCATAACATAAAAAGTGTATGTATTCAAGAAAATGCTAATATATTGGTTACTAATACCTAAGAGGGTCATGGCAACAACAGATAGTGAGTTTAGGTCAAAAACACACCTATTTTATAATAAGGAATGAAGCAGATGATAAACTAACAGTTAAAATATGACATCAGAAAATTAATGACGACGTGTTTTAATATTCAACTTGCTGACAGCAATGTCCTCCTGATCCTATATGCCATCCATCACCATTTCCCTGAAAATTCAATACTTTTTTTTCTTCTAGAACAACACCTGTCTTTCTGATTCTGATTCAAGAATGTGAACATACACTCCTGGAAATGGAAAAAAGAACACATTGACACCGGTGTGTCAGACCCACCATACTTGCTCCGGACACTGCGAGAGGGCTGTACAAGCAATGATCACACGCACGGCACAGCGGACACACCAGGAACCGCGGTGTTGGCCGTTGAATGGCACTAGCTGCGCAGCATTTGTGCACCGCCGCCGTCAGTGTCAGCCAGTTTGCCGTGGCATACGGAGCTCCATCGCAGTCTTTAACACTGGTAGTATGCCGCGACAGCGTGGACGTGAACCGTATGTGCAGTTGACAGACTTTGAGCGAGGGCGTATAGTGGGCACGCGGGAGGCCGGGTGGACGTACCGCCGAATTGCTCAACACGTGGGGCGTGAGGTCTCCACAGTACATCGATGTTGTCGCCAGTGGTCGGCGGAAGGTGCACGTGCCCGTCGACCTGGGACCGGACCGCAGTGACGCACGGATGCACGCCAAGACCGTAGGATCCTACGCAGTGCCGTAGGGGACCGCACCGCCACTTCCCAGCAAATTAGGGACACTGTTGCTCCTGGGGTATCGGCGAGGACCAATTCGCAACCGTCTCCATGAAGCTGGGCTATGGTCCCGCACACCGTTAGGCCATCTTCCGCTCACGCCCCAACATCGTGCAGCCCGCCTCCAGTGGTTTCACGACAGGCGTGAATGGAGGGACGAATGGAGACGTGTCGTCTTCAGCGATGAGAGTCGCTTCTGCCTTGGTGCCAATGATGGTCGTATGCGTGTTTGGCGCCGTGCAAGTGAGCGCCACAATCAGGACTGCATACGACCGAGGCACACAGGGCCAACACCCGGCATCATGGTGTGGGGAGCGATCTCCTACACTGGCCGTACACCACTGGTGATCGTCGAGGGGACACTGAATAGTGCACGGTACATCCAAACCATCATCGAACCCATCGTTCGACCATTCCTAGACCGGCAAGGGAACTTGCTGTTCCAACAGGGCAATGCACGTCCGCATGTATCCCGTGCCACCCAACGTGCTCTAGAAGGTGTAAGTCAACTACCCTGGCCAGCAAGATCTCCGGATCTGTCCCCCATTGAGCATGTTTGGGACTGGATGAAGCGTCGTCTCACGCGGTCTGCACGTCCAGCACGAACGCTGGTCCAACTGAGGCGCCAGGTGGAAATGGCATGGCAAGCCGTTCCACAGGACTACATCCAGCATCTCTGCGATCGTCTCCATGGGAGAATAGCAGCCTGCATTGCTGCGAAAGGTGGATATACACTGTACTAGTGCCGACATTGTGCATGCTCTGTTGCCTGTGTCTATGTGCCTGTGGTTCTGTCAGTGTGATCATGTGATGTATCTGACCACAGGAATGTGTCAATAAAGTTTCCCCTTCCTGGGACAATGAATTCACGGTGTTCTTATTTCAATTTCGAGGAGTGTATGTCTTATATTCCACCACTCACCTTCAATTATGGAGATGTGCATTAAGTTGGTGCCTACTGTTTTTCTAGTCTTGTTAGTCTGCTCAGTCATTCACAGCACTCTGTGTACACAATCTTTTTAGTAATGTAGTAAATCAATATGGTACTCACACTGCCTAGAACAATGAAAAATCTGTGACAGACTCCAGCTGTTACCTGGTATTTGGCACAGGTGCTGTCACTGATCTTTCACACAGCCACTGCAGTGGTGACCAACCACCTGCTTTCAATTACTTGATAGTATTTCCTCTGTAGCTTCCCTAAAGCAACAAACATTGCATCTAACTGTGCTGATATCTAATGTGGCACCTCCAAACAACAGTCTCCAGTTTTTTATGAATGTAAATTAGCATTTCACTTTCATAATTTAGGAATTATAATATGCATGTCAGTGTTAGCCATGTTCTACATACTATGGTGCAACCTTGCATTTCAACAGAAGACGCTAGGACTGTAGCTCAGAACTTTGGCAGCAGTGTCAAATGTCACACAGTATTACAATATTTTATGAGAGTAAGGATAGGAGGCATTAATTTCCAACAATAGCAGAATAAAATACACTTATCAACTGCTGGAATACAGGAGTAACAACAGGTCAATCATACAATTAACTATGAGTGTTTGATAATGGTTAGTCCCTCGCATAGAGATAAAACTATATGTGATAAGGGAATATGTGTTGAAAGGTACAAGAGTGGAAGGAAATTCATGCAAGAGCCTGGGTTAAGAGCAACACAAATAGTAGCTGGACATCATCAAGAGAGAAACATTCTGACTTCTTTTTCCTGCCTTCAGATTTCAACTTGATCCATGTTTCTGCAAATATTTTCCTGTTATCATATATTGCTTTCCTATTTTAGTAGGCAAGAATATAGTTTTAAATATCTAGATTTATCATGTTTAAGTATCTGATTTCCTTACTTCAACTGCTACTTCGGGCCAGATGGTAATTAGGGTTCTGGATATGGTGTTAAAAAGAAATATTAATCACTGTGTCCAACTAGCTTAAGTACTGGATTTAGATTTGACAGAAGTGTGAATCATATCCTTGACTAGCCACTCAGATTTATAAAGTTCCTTGGGCACTCTACATTGCATATGCTGGGATGGTTCCTTTGACAAGGACACAGCTTATCTGTTATCCTGCCCTTATTCAATTCAAGCTTGTGCTCCATGTTTAATGAACACCTTTTACTGAAAATAATATAATGCAGTTTTACATATTACACTGTTAAACAAATGATGCCAGTCTTAGAAAAGTTATTTTATCTATCTGACTTATACTGAAAAAACGTAATGACATTCACATTCAATCTATTTATTTTCTTGAACTAACATACACAAAAGGGAAGTCAGTCAATCTATTTAGTGTGTGGAGCATGTGCAAAAACTGCAAGGCAAACATATACAGAAATGTGGCTGCAAGCTATCAGTAATCCATATTTCTTTCTGTCAATACAGAATAGTTGATACTAGCATGAAAATAATAATAATACAGACAGCACTACAATCTATGACAAAAGAAATAGTACGTATCATAAATAGTTTTCAAAAGATTTACCTTTGAGTGTAAATTAGTTAAATAAACCTCACACTGTGAAATAGAAAACAGCAGCTTGTTATATTCTGATGCAACTCGTTCTGTGAAATCTGGATCCAGAAAATATTTATGAGGTGTTTCTTCTGAGTCAAGTACATAGCCAAATTTACTTAAAAAGAATTCAACATTAATCAGATTCTGCAGGCACAACTTCTTCACAAATACATCATGGCGGCACTTCAGTAGATCTGTTACACCATTCAGAGCTTCTTCTAAAGCAATCTTTACCTTCTGCATGAAAAAAGAGATACTATTTCAGTTGGAATTTAGTCTTTATTGCTAACAACAGGTATTACATAATGAGAATTAAAATGAACTCATTGTACTCTATGTGGACTTTTAAAGAGTACTATTGGTAAGGAGGCTGATGGGAGTAGCTGAATTGATGGTAATCAAATGCTGTTGACCAGTTTGTATTCCTTTTCAGTCACTACTAACTTCAGGTAGAATTGAAAACTGTGTTTAATGGATTTAACACATCAGTATATAAGATTATTTCCAATTCAACTACAGCTAACATTTCAGCAATTGTTGCCTCCACCTCTTAATTCTGATTATGTAAGAGCAGATGCACAAAACACAGTGCTGTTTGCAAGCTGTAGTTGACAGTGGTCAGAAATCAGTCAATACTAGCTGATGTCATTCAATTGCTATCAATTTAGAGGAAGCAGAAATTTTTAGATCTACAGTGAAAACCCTAGTTTATGTTTCCGTATGGTCCAGACTTACAAAATGAAAACTGAGGAAAATGAACAATCAACAAAAATGTTAGAAACCCCCAAAATATAAGAAAAAACACATGTAATTGGCATATATGATTAAAAACTGCAATCCTCTCTAATACTTTGCATAAAATCTGTCTAAGTGAAGGAAATTAAATGCACATTACAATGTTTACACAATAATTTGTGGTAATGACATTCATTAGGTCTTAAAAAATCACAGATTTGTAACAAGTAAAAACTCATCAAAAAACTGAAATTGGTAATATAAGGTAATCAAGCTGTTTTCCAACAAGCTACAACAACAAATTATACATCAAAAACACACATTTTTGAGAGATTGTCCTTTGTGCTCACCCAGAAAAAAGCAAAAATTTATGAACATGTTGAATTGAACTAAAACCATCGCAGCAGCTAAGAGGTTAAACCACAAGCATAAACGGGGACATCTGCTTAGTGATGTATACTTAGTCACCACTGCTGTTATTGTTTATAGCTTTTCTTACGAATCACACCTCATATGCTCACCACCATTAAATTGTTATTTTAGTTTTGATAAGAAAAACAATTAACATTACATGCTTATCAGATGTCAGCTCAGTTAATTTCTGTACACTGTGTAAAACGTAAATGTGAAAGGAAACTCAGGTGCTACAGTTTCGCTTCACGCCCTCTATCACTGCTGCCAATCTACAGTGTGTGGTGTGTGGGTTACAAAGTATATACCTGAGTAGTGTATGTAGTTGTTGCAACTGCATCAGGTCAGCTTTCAATATGAAATTCTTTAAAATGTGCTATCGCAAAACCCTTGTGCCATTTCCATGTGAAATCTCCATCATAGCACATCACCTGCATGAAAAGTATATTTTCAGCACTTCACAAAATGCTTTCATACCGACCCCCCCCCCCCCCCCCCCCCCCCATGAACCATGGACCTTGCCGTTGGTGGGTGGGGAGGCTTGCGTGCCCCAGCGATACAGATAGCTGTACCGTAGGTGCAACCAAAACAGAAGGGTATCTGTTGAGAGGCCAGACAAACGTGTGGTTCCTGAAGAGGGGCAGCAGTGTTTTCGGTAGTTGCAGGGGCAACAGTCTGGATGATTGACTGATCTGGCCTTGTAACACTAACCAAAATGGCCTTTCTGTGCTGGTACTGCAAACGGCTGAAAGCAAGGGGGAACTACGGCCGTAATTTTTCCCGAGGGCATGCAGCTTTACTGTATAATTAGATGAGATGATGATGGCATCCTCTTGGGTAAAATATTCTGGAGGTAAAATAGTCCCACAGTCAGATCTCCGGGCAGGGACTACTCAAGAGGACATCATTATCAGGAGAAAGAAAATTGGCATTCTACGGATCGAAGTGTGAAATGGCAGGTAGGTTAGAAAATTTAAAAAGGGAAATGGATAGGTTAAGGTTAGATATAGTGGGAAATAGTGAAATTTGGTGGCAGGAGGAACAAGACTTTTGGTCAGGTGAATACAGGTTTATAAATACAAAATCAAATAGGGGTAAATGCAGGAGTAGGTTTACTAATGAATAAAAGATAGGAGTGCAGGTAAGTGACTACAAACAGCATAGTGAACGCATTATTGTGGCCAAGATAGACACGAAACCCACACCTATGACAGTAGTACAAGTTTATATGCCAACTAGCTCTGCAGATGATGAAGAAACTGACGAAATGTATGATGAGATAAAAGAAATTACTCAGATAGTTAAGGGAGACGAAAATTTAATAGTCATGGGTGACTGGAATTTGATAGTAGGAAAAGGGAGAGAAGGAAATGTAGTAAGTGAATATGGATTGGGGGTAAGAAATGAAAGAGGAAGCCACCTGGTAGAATTTTGCACAGAGCATAACTTAATCATAGCTAACACTTGGTTCAAAAATCATAAAAGGAGGTTGTATACATGAAAGAATCCTGGAGATACTAGAAGGTATCAGATAGATTATATAATGGTAAGACAGAGATTTAGGAACAAGGTTTTAAATTGTAAGACATTTCCAGGGGCAGATGTGGACTCTGACCACAATATACTGGTTATGAACTGTAGATTAAAACTGAAGAAATGGCAAAAAGGTGGGAAAAACTGACTACACCAGAGGTTGTACAGAGTTTCACGGAGAGCATAAGGGAACAATTGACAGGAATGGGGGAAAGAAATACAGTAGAAGATGAATGGGTATCTGCGAGAGATGAAGTAGTTAAGGCAGCAGAGGATCAAGTAGGTACAAAGACCAGGGCTAATAGAAATCCTTGGGTAACAGAAGAGATGTTGAATTTAATTGATGAAAGGAGAAAATATAAAAATGCAGTAAATGAAGCAGGCAAAAAGGAATACAAACATCTCAAAAATGAGATTGACAGGAAGTGCAAAATAGCTAAGCAGGGATGGCTAGAGGATAAATGTAAGGATGTAGAGGCTTATCTCACTAGGGGTAAGATAGATACTGCCTACAGGAAAATTAAAGAGACCTCTGGAGAAAAGAGAACCACTTGTATGAATATCAAGAGCTCAGATGGAAACCCAGTTCTAAGCAAAGAAGGGTAAGCAGAAAGGTGGAAGGGGTATATAGAGGGTCTACACAAGGGCGATGAACTTGAGGACAATATTATGGAAATGGAAGAGGATGTAAATGAAGATGAAATGGGAGATATGATACTGCGTGAAGATTTTGACAGAGCACTGAAAGACCTGAGTTGAAACAAGGCCCCAGGAGTAGACAACATTCCATTAGAACTACTGACAGCCTTGGGAGAGCCAGTCCTGACAAAACTCTACCATCTGGTGAGCAAGATGTATGAGACAGGCGAAATACCCTCAGACCTCAAGAAGAATATAATTATTCCAATCCCAAAGAAAGCAAGTGCTGACAGATGTGAAAATTACCGAACTGTCAGTTTAATAAGCCACGGCTGCAAAATACTAGCGCGAATTCTTTAGAGATGAATGGAAAAACTGGTAGAAGCTGACCTTGGGGAAGATCAGTTTGGATTCCGTAGAAATATTGGAACACGTGAGGCAATACTGACTCTATGACTTACCTTAGAAGAAAGATTAAGGAAAGGCAAACCTATGTTTCTAGCATTTGTAGACTTAGAGAAAGCTTTTGACAATGTTGACTGGAATACTCTCATTCAAATTCTGAAGGTGGTATGGGTAAAATACAGGGAGCAAAAGGCTATTTACAATTTGTACAGAAAACAGATAGCAGTTATAAGAGTCGAGGGACATGAAAGTGGTTGCGAAGGGAGTGAGACATGATTGTAGCCTATCCCCGATGTTATCGAATCTGAATATTGAGCAAGCAGTAAAGGAAACAAAAGAAAAATTCGGAGTAGGAATTAAAATCCATGGAGATGAAATAAAAACTTTGAGGTTCACCGATGACATTGTAATTCTGTCAGAGACAGCAAAGGACCTGGAAGAGCAGCCAAACGGAATGGACAGTGTCTTGAAAGGAGGATACAAGATGAACATCAACAAAAGCAAAATGAGGATAATGGAATGTAGTTGAATTAAGTCGGGTGATGGTGAGGGAATTAGATTAGGAAATGAGATTCTACAAATAGTAAAGGAGTTTTGCTAAATAACTCATGATGGTTGAAGTAGAGAGGATATCAAATGTAGACTGGCAATGGCAAGGAAATCATTTCTGAAAAAGAGAAATTTGTTAACATCGAGTATAGATTTAACTGTCAGGAAGTCGTTTCTTAAAGTATTTGTATGGAGTGTAGCCATGTATGGAAGTGAAACATGGATGATAAATAGTTTGGACAGGAAGAGAATAGAAGCTTTCGAAATGTGGTGCTACAGAAGAATGCTGAAGATTAGATGGGTGGATCACATAACTAATGAGGAAGTATTGAATAGAATTGGGGAGAAGAGGAGTTTGTGGCACAACTTAACCAGAAGAAGGGATCGGTTGGTAGGACATGATCTGAGGCATCAAGGGATGACCAATTTAGTATTGGAGGGCAGCGTGGAGGGTAAAAATAGTAAAGGGAGATCAATAGACGAATACACTAAGCAGATTCAGAAGGATGTAGGTTGCAGTAGGTACTGGGAGACGAAGAAGCTTGCACAGGATAGAATAGCATGGAGAGCTGCATCAACCAGTCTCCAGACTGAAGACCACAACAACAACACCTACCAGAACTCCGGTAACTGAAGGGCCACTTCCCTCTCCACACATCCAGTAGCCGAGCTCATTTTATGTGAGTTAATGTGGTGAGCTGACTGCGCTGGCTATTGGGTGGCTTAACAAGTCAACATGTGATAAAATTTCACTTGCCAGAAATGGGTGACATTTCTTTGATTATGACTGAGCATATTCTTCAAGACTGTGTCTGAATTTAAAATGTTGATGATTGATATTATTACTGAATACAGTACATCAGAAATACAGGCAAAACGACTGGGTTTGAATGGCACAAGAAAAGCTGATCGCTGGGCTCCTTCGTCACGTATTGGCTCAGTCTGGAACACTTTGTATCCACCTTCTTGTTTTTCCATTACTGCTGCAACCTAGAAGTAGTTGCATCATAATTGTGCCATGAAGCTAAATGTTGCAAGTTGTGCTGGCAACACTGATCATTTCCCCTTTCACATCACCCCTCTCCACAATGGCCTAAAATATTCCCTTGACGCCACCAACACCCCTGGTGCGAACCATCTGTCTTTTGTGCCACTTATAACTAATTTAGTCACATCAAATGTCAACAGGAAGAAACAGGATGAAGTCGAGTAAGAACTTAGAATAGATGTAAACTTTGTTAGGAAGAAATGTAAAATCTGGGAATTTTTAGCATTGATCTTATGGGTTTTTCACAGGCGCTGTGAATTTATGGTGTAGAACCACAAATAAAGTAAACTTGAAGAACATAAAATCGATGTTCCAGTTTTCCAAAAAAAAAAAAATAAATAAATAAATAAATAATCAGTTATAATTACAGCATCATAGAAGCCGAGCTAATTTTGATTGTTTATGCAATTAAATACTAATACATAATCAAATTAACTTATAATTGAAGTGACCTGGTGCTCCTAGTTATGAGTACAGGATGTCACACTGTCCACAAAATGCTTTCTGTTCCACCAGCCTGTTAGTCTGTCTTAGTCACTTGTGTGGGCTGCCTCTACTCTTTCCAACACCGGACTGATATGGTGTCACACCGGAAAGAAAGTATCAACTTATACCATTCCACAGCAGGTAAAGTGTTTCCCACTGGTTCAGTATCAGTTAAAGTAGAGAAAAACACATCAAACTTGATAATTTCTTGTGGTTTTGATTGCGCTGCATAACACATCAGTTTTCTTGTGTTTCCTATAACTTTAGGAAAATATAACGCCTACAGATCACTTCAAAATACTCTTAATTCTGCTTTTTGGAGGCCCCTAAATGTATGATCTATCACATAACAGTACATTATAAAGTTGTCTAATACTGAATGTGTACAATCTTGTTCGTCTTTTGGCCAGAGAGAATATTTTCTATCATTTATTATCATAATGTCTGCACCTAGTTTTGAGGTTTGTGAGCTCAAAAGTATTGGGTATTTGTACTTCACCACTTGTGCTGTTGCCTTTTACTGACACGTTGACACAATTGCTCACTCTTATTCATGGGATGGTTCAGCTTAACAACTATACCTTGTCAAACTGCATTTCTTCTACATGGCAGAAATGTATATTCTTGTAAAAATGCACTTAACTGGATACCCAGGAATGTTCATGATTACCAACAATGGTCATAAAGCCTTCGGTTTCTTATCCATGCCTTCACCGTGTTCTGAAACTATACACAAGATAAAGCAGTTACCACTCAACTACAACATGATGCATTTTGTGGTAAAATAAAAACACTTATAATTAGTTCAGTTCAAATGGTTGGTTCAAATGGCTCTGAGCACTATGGGACTTAACTTCTGAAGTCATCAGTCCCCCAGAACTTAGAACTACTTAAACCTAACTAACCTAAGGACATCACACACACCCATGCCCGAGGCAGGATTCGAACCTGTGACCGTATCGGTCGCACGGTTCCAGACTGTAGTGCCAGAAACAACAGCTCGGCCACCCCGGCTGGCACTAGTTCAGTGACCATACATTTTATGAAAGAGGGAAGGGAGTATGATCTAGAGTAATGCAATGTTGCAAAGACACTTACAGCTTCATCTATTGCACAGTATTTTCTTTTGAAATTCTTTAGTCTGTGAGCCTTCTTGAGGAAAATTCACTCTTATGTCAAGATCAGCATGGTAATTTGACGTCAACTGCACTAATTTTTGGAATTGTCTACCCCTAACCAACTCTACATCTATGTCCATACTCCGCCAGCCACCTGACGGTGTGTGGCGGTGGTTACCTTGAGTACCTCTATCAGTTCTCCCTTCTACTCCAGTCTCGTATTGTTCGTGGAAAGAAAGATTGTCATTATGCCTCTGTGTGGCCTCTAACCACTCTGATTTTATCCTCATGTTCTCTTCGTGAGATATACGTAGAAGGGAGCAATATACTGCTTGACTCCTCGGTAAAGGTATGTTCTCAAAACTTCAACAAAAGCCCGTACCGAGCTACTGAGCATCTCTCTTGCAGAGTCTTCCACTGGAGTTTATCTATCATCCCCATAACGCTTTCGCAATTAAAAATGATCCTGCAAAGAAGGGCGCTGCTCTCCGTTGGATCTTCTCTATCTCTTCTATCAACCCTATCTGGTACGGATCCCACACCGGTGAGCAGTGTTCAAGCAGTGGGCGAACAAGTGTACTGTAACCTATTTCCTTTGTTTTCGGATTGCATTTCCTTATGATTCTTCCAATGAATATCAGTCTGGCGTCTGCTTTTCCGACGATTAATCTTATATGGTCATTCCATTTTAAATCACTCCTAATGCCTACTCCCAGATAACTTATAGAATTAACTGCTTCCAGTTGCTGCCTGACCTGCTATATTGTAGCTATATGATAAAGATGTTTCTTTCTAAGTATTCGCAGCACATTACACTTGCCTACATTGAGATTCAGTTGCCATTCCCTGCACCATGCGTCAATTTGTTGCAGATCCTCCTGCATTTCAGTAGAATTTTCCATTGTTAAAACCTCTCAATACACTACAGCATCATCCACAAAAAGCCTCAGTGAGCTTCCGATGTTATCCACAAGGTCATTTATATATATATTGTCAATAGCAATGGTCCTATGATACTCCCCTGCGGCACACCTGAAAACACTCTTACTTCGGAAGACTTCTCTCCATTGAGAATGACATGCTGCGTCCTGTTATCTAGGACCTCTTCAATCCAATCACGCAATTGGTCTGATAGTCCATATGCTCTTACTTTGTTCATTAAACGACTGTGGGGGACTGTATCAAATGCCTTGCGGAAGTCAAGAAACATGGAATCTACCTGGGAACCCATCTCCATGGCCCTCTGAGTCTCGTGGACGAATACCGCGAGCTGGGTTTCACACGATCGTCTTTTTCGAAACCCATGCTGATTCCTACAGACTAGATTTCTAGTCTCCAGGAAAGTCTTTATACTCGAACATAATTGTACAACTGATCGACGTTAGAGATATAGGACTATAGTTCTGCACATCTGTTCGACGTCCATTCTTGAAAACGGGGATGACCTGTGCCATTTTCCAATCTTTTAGAATACTATGATCTTCTAGAGACCTACGGTACACCGCTGCAAGAAGGGGGGCAAGTTCCTTCGCGCACTCTGTGTAAAATCGAACTGGTATCCCATCAGGTCCAGCGACCTTTCCTCTTTTGAGCGATTTTAATTGTTTTTCTATCCCTCTGTCATCTATTTCGATATCTACCATTTTGTCATCTGTGCAACAATCTAGAGAAGGAACTACAGTGCAGTCTTCCTCTGTGAAACAGCTTTGGAAAAAGACATTTTGTATTTCGGCCTTTAGTCTGTCATCCTCTGTTTCAGTACAATTTTGGTCACAGAGTGTCTGGACATTTTGTTTTGATGCACCTAACACTCCGAAATAAGACCAAAATTTCGTAGGATTTTCTATCATGTCAGTACATAGAACTTTACCTTCGATTTTGTTGAATGACTCTCGCATAGCCCTCCTCACACTACATTTTGCTTCGTGTAATTTTAGTCTGTCTGCAAGGCTTTGGCTATGTTTATGTTTGCTGTGAAGTTCTCTTTGCTTCCGCAGCAGTCTTCTAACTCGGCTGTTGTACCACGTTGGCTCTTTTCCATCTCGTACGATCTTGCATGGCACGTATTCATCTAATGTATATTGTACGATGGTTTTGAACTTCGTCCACTGATCCTCAACACTATCTGTACTTGAGATAAAACTTTTATGTTGAGCAGTCAAGTACTCTGAAATCAGATTTTTGTCCCTTTTGCTAAACAGAAAAATCTTCCTACCTTTTTTAATATTTCTATTTACAGCTGAAATCACCGATGCTGTAACGCTTTATGACCGCTGATTCCCTGTTCTGCGTTAATTTTTTCAAATAATTTGGGTCTGTTTGTCACCAGAAGGTCTAATATGTTATCGCCACGACTCGGTTCTCTGTTTAACTGTGCAAGGTAGTTTTCGGACAATGCACTTAAAAAAATTTCACTGGTTTCTTTGTTTCTGCCCCCCATTATAAAAGTTTGAGTCTCCCAGTCTATATCTGGTAAATTAAAATCTCCACCCAAAACTATAACATGGTCGGGAAATCTACTCGAAATATTTTCCAAATTTGCCTTCAGGTGTTCTGCCACAACAGCTGCTGAGCCAGGGGGCCTATAGAGACATCCAATTACCACGTTTGAGCCTGCTTTAACCATGACCTTCACCCAAATTATTTCATATTTCGTATCTGCATCAATTTCCTTCGATACTATTGCACTTTTTATTGCAATAAACATGCCTCCCCCTTCACTGTCCAGCCTGTCTCTGCAGTATACATTCCAATCTGAGATTAGAATTTCATTACTGTGTACATCTGGTTTCAGCCAACTTTCCGTCCCTAGTACTCCATTTTGAAAGAAATTTTGCACAGTTGCTCTACACAGAATGAAAATAAGTTACGCAAAACTTTGGTTAAAACATCAACACATGCAAGGTTTGTGGGGGCTTTCAGTGAGGGACAGGAAAATATCATAAAACTTCTGCTACAGTTTTGAGCAAATTTAAGATGGCATCAAATTAAAACAAAGTGTAAAGGGGGATATTCAGATTACATACACAAATTGATGTGCTCAACATCCTATTGCAATTTCAAGCGGTTTGTCTTTACATATTTTCAGGCTACAGCAGATCAAAGACAAGTAAAATAAATTGTTGCAGTTTTTGAACCGTTTTGTGACTGGAATAATTTTTTTGATAAGCAAAGTATATTAGAGAACTTTAGTAGTTCTGCAGAGAAGTCAGGAATTACGAAGCTACCTCTGTATAATTACAATAATAGTAATAGCAATAATAATAATAATAATAATAATAATAATAAGCTCCCAACTGCATGTTCTGCATGTACCCATATTTACAAAATAATTTTCAATATGAATGTAAAATGATTCATTCCACATCATTAAAATTTATTGCTCAACATTAGATTAATTAAATATTTTCATCTTCAATTTTCTTAATTTTAGTTACTGCCATCAAACATTTGTAGATCTTTCTTATATTTAATTTTAAATAATTTCTGGTTTTCAGGTGCCACAATTTTGTGTGTGTGTGTGTGTGTGTGTGTGTGTGTGTGTGTGTGTGTGTGTGTGTTTCTTTTCTGTGTGAGTGAGTGAGAGAGAGAGAGAGAGAGAGAGAGAGAGAGAGAGAGAGAGACTTACAAATGTGAGTTAGTAATTTCTAGCCACCACCTTTTACACATTGCAGTAATAGAAATTCTTCTGTGGATTGGATAGAGTTGTCAAGGAGAAACTTTTTCAGTTTATTTTCAAATTTTACTTTGTCATTTGTCAGACATTTTATATCACTGGGTAAGTTATCAAAAATTTTTGTTGCAGCATTGTGCACCCCATGTTTTGCTAAAGACAACCTCAATGTGATGTAATGAATGTCCTTTTTTCTTCTGGTATTGCAATTACATACATCATTGTTCCTTTTGAACTACTGTGGATTATTTACAACTAATTTCATGAGGAAATCAATATACTACAAAGTAGTAGTCATGATGTCCTACTCCTTATGCATAAGTCTACAAGATGATCATGGGAGTGCATGAAATAATATTCTTACATTGTGTTTTTTGAACAATAAACACTTTCTTTCTTAAAGGTGAGACATTAATGAATGAAAATATGCAAAATATGTCAACTTACTCATTTGTCTCTCCCCAAGATTCACAATTATTCAAAGTGTAAATGTGTAGAAGGGTGAATGAGTGAATGTCTGTTCTGGTCTCCTTCTTAAATTAGCCATATCTGAGTCCAAGTGAGTAGTGAGCAATGAGCAATTACTTGTAAAACCACCAGTTAAAATAGAAAGTTTAAAGGTGTCACAGCACAAAGGAGTCTAATTACAGTTTATTCCGTGCAGGGTAAGCGAACCTAGCTATTGACCCTGACAGACTTTTGGACAATTTAGTGTGTTAATTGCAAGAACAGGACTTAAGACTACATAAAGTACAAGATTCTTCTAGGTCAAAGTGAAACTTGCAGACAGGTTATTACTTCTGGAATATCAGCACTGTTGACTATGATTGCCTATTGGACACACAATTCAAATTTCTTCAAAATTTTTAGTTCGAACCAGAACGATAAATAAAGCCAGAAATCCTAAACTGTAGGTGAGTGTCCCACCAATGCCTGGCAAGGAGGAGGATAAACACATTTCTGACAGCATAAACATGGGTTTGGTTTTCTTCAAGGATCATGAATCGAGCCAAAGTCATAATGTAGTAACTGAACTGTTATGTATAAAAACAATTAAAAAATTTTGGGTCAATGGAAGCGTCCAATTCCACCCGTCTGCTTTGGCCCATGACATAAGGGTGTTACGGTGTGTGATGTCATTACAGCATGGCATTTATGAGCTGGTTGTGTTTGCAGATGTTGTCTTGTTGTGTCTGATGGTGCCATCTGCTGGTGTGTGTGTGTGTGTGTGTAATATGTTGAATCGGGTTCATTTGAGCCTTGGTGTTGGATGTGTGAAATTGTTGGCAGTGTTTGTAGTTAGGAACGTCAGGTTTGGAAGCTTTCCCAATGAGTTATCATTTAATCTTTTTTTTTGTTTATGTGTTTGGCATTGGTGGCTTGCTATTTAAGGTGCGTTAAGACATTTAATTAATTGTGTGGTTTCTGTTGTTAAGTATCGATATCACGGCTGGAGACCGGGGAGGACATGTTGTCCATTATTAAATTCCTCCAGTTATTTGGACTGATTGCTGAGATTGTCGCGAGAACATAAGGTTGATCAGAGTACCGTTGTCTCAGACCAGGGACGGGTACATGTGGGGGCGTGTGTGTACATGCGGGCATGTGTGTGTGTGTGTGTGTGTGTGTGTGTGTGTGTGTGTGTGGGTGGGGGGGTGGGGGGAGTTTGCAGCATAGGAATTTGTTGGTGGTAAGTAATTGTTATTTTGTGTCTATTCTTCTCGAGTTGTGATGTTTTGTTTATTTATGGCATACTGAATGTCTTTTAATTTATGTACGGATATTTGATTTTTATACTGATGTGTTGTGCTTCTGTGTTTTTTTTTCTTCCCATAGTTGTAGGTGTTGGTTTTTTGGTATCAATAATTGTGGCTAACCTATGTAGGTCAAGGGAAATGACCGATTCAAATTTTCGTAGTTTTAGGTGTAGGTATTGGTGTATTTTTATCGTCAGTTGCAGTCAAGGGAAATGTCCAATTCCAATTTTTGTAGTTTTTAGCTGTAGGTGTTGTTTTGGTATCATCAGCTGTGGTTGAACTATATACGAGGGTAATCGTAAAGGAAGGTCTCCTATTTTTTATAAGACATAGACCTGTTTATTTCTAAAACGCTTTATATCAGTTTACAGCTTGAACATTTAGCTATTTTTCGGCATAATCACCATTTCTGTCGATACATTTTTGTAGACGCTGTGGCAGTTTTTGTATGGCCATGCCATACCAGCTCGCTGCCATGCTGTTCAGAAAGTTATGAACCTCTTCTTTCACCTCGTCGTTGGAGCTGAATTGCTTTTTGGCCAAATGTTCTTTTAACCTAGGGAACAGGTGATATTCACTGGGCGCCAAGTCAGGACTATTGGTGGATGGGTCATTATCTTCCACTGAAACTATTGCAGGAGAGCAACGGTTTGTCGAGCGATGTGTTGACAACCATTGTCATGGAGAATGTGTGTGCCTTTGCTCCGGTTCTGAATTGACTGTTTGAGTTTTTTCAGAATCTCACAGTACCTGCCAGCGTTAATTATGGTCCCAGTGATTCAGCTCCGATGAGAAGGTGACAGGAGAGGTTCACAACTTTCTGAACAGCATGGTCGCAAGCTGGTATGACATGGGCATACAAAAACTGCCACAGCATCTAAAAAAATGCATAGACAGAAATTGTGATTATGTCGAAAAACAGTAATTGTTCAAGCTGTAAACTGATGTCAACCATTGTAGAAATAAACAGGTCTATGAACTTATAAAAAAAAAGGAGACCTTGCTTTTGGGATTACCCTCGTAGGTAAAGGGCAATGTCTGATTCCTATAGATTTTGTTGGTGTAGCAGAATGTTGTAATTTTTCTTTCATCATTTTGTGTGGTTTGGGATCGTGGTGTGTTTTTTTACTGTTATATTTAGCTTGTCCTCACCCTAAAACCTCCAATTTCCTGCGTTGTCCCATTAGTGTGATTGTATTTTTGGAGGGAGATGTTATTGTCTTATTTATACATATTTTGGTATTGTTGCCGTGTGTGTGTAGTGATGTCATAGGCACCATACTGGAGACGCTTAGAATAGCCATTTCCATCATATTGATGACATCATGGGTCAAAGCAGACGGATGAAATCAGACGCTTCTGTAATCGCAAATTGCAGTTGATAGTTAGAATAACAAATATTTAGCTAATAAACAAATATTTTTATTCTTTTATACAAAAGTAATTCATGAAAATCATTTTCTATGTATGTTTGTGAGAAGTATACACACCTAAAATCACTTTCCTTGGTCCAAAAATGGGTCCAATATTCAGGAAGACACATTTTCAATACACTGCCAGCAACCATTAAAAACTTGGTTTCAGATAAAGTACGGTTTAAACAGAGTTTGGAAGACTTTTTGATAGGCAACTCCTTCTGCTCTATACATGTATATCATAACAGGGACTGTTAGACCAGCTTAAGCAAAAGTGTCAGTTAGAGTTCAGTTTTACAACACTTGGTCACAACAGTCATGATTAGGTATTTTGTGTGTGATAAATTTATTAAAAGTGCATAACAACGTTTCATTCTGACAGTGTATTAATTCTGCAAATATTAGCAGTTCCAGTTTACTGTAAGGAATTCACCTATTTTGACAATCTCTTGAGAAATGATAAGGGTAGCAAGTATTATATTCAAATTTTCTAAGTTTACACTTTCTGACATGTTCCACACCCACAAGAATCATCTCATTTTTTCGGTCTATGGAACGAAAACTGAATCTAATCTAAGCAAATGTATTTCAACCTTAGCTTGAAAGTGTTAATATTTAGTAATTGGATAGGAAAGTTTCCACTACTTTAGCACAAAAAATTTAGATTACCTTTTCATGTACTCATGATTTCTACAGTATTTATAAATAACTGCTGCAGCTCAGCAGAATTGGCAACAAGTGACTGCTCTGTGGAATTCCTAAGTCTCCTTAAATTTTGACAGAAATGATGTAGAGCTCACGCAGGATTTTGCTGCTCCCCTCCCCCTCCCTTCTTTCGTTCCTGAGAGCTTTATGATATCTACCGTTGTTGCACCTGACACATTGATCCACTAACAAAAAAGACACATACCTTGTAACACAGTGAAGAGATACACGACTGGATCACATATAGAATGTGGTATTCCAATGGCACAGAAGATCTGTCTGTGATATTTCAATGATTATTGCTGACAGGTCTCTTGTTAATAACAGATATAATGTTTCTATTACGTTTATACAATAACGTTTTCCTTGGGCAAACAAATCCAGCGCTGAGAGATCGGAACGACTTCAATGAGTTGACTATCTGTGTGTATACGTTAAGAGAATTTATAGAATTAATTCCCTCTTACACTAACTGGCAAGCAACATCATACTTACAACAATTTCTTCTTTCAGCTGTCCAAGCGGAAACTGCATGCCATTTATAGCTCTATCGAGGCCGATGAGGTTACTAGACAGATTTACAAAATCTGCATAGTCTTTGTTTATGAGTTCAATCATCGACGATCGTAAAATCCTGAGGTATATTCCCAAATCATCTCTGAGTGTTTCCAAACTGGTCTTATTACGGTGCTCTTGAAGATACTCATCGACGGAGAATGATTTCTATGTGAATAAAAAATACTAGAAACTTATTTATTTCGAAATTACGATATATTCAGCAACTATGAAATACAATTATACTGTCAGTACTTCACCTTCAAAAATTCGTTGCTGTCGAATGACAGATTATACAATGAAACAGGTGGAGAATACACGTCGCTTTCCACTGGCATGTTTACTCACTTGAGAAAAATGAGTCGCCCCAGCAATAAACACTTACTTAGTAACGTGACATCAATCAACTACTCGTGTTTGTAAACACAGGTTACACGTCATACGAAGAACAAATAAAACAAGTAACCAAAGACTTTGCATCTGTTCCTTGTATCGTTCCTCGGTATCACAAGAACAAAGATGTTCAATTCGAGCTCAGTATTCAGTTCACTGTTCTAACCTCCCCGCACACTATAACAATAACATTGAGAGCGCTGGATAACTTTTAGACCTTTGGCATGTATACAAAGGGCTCAGGGACTCACTGAAAGTGCCCAACACATGATCGGAGTGATCCGTCGTATGAGCATGCAATCCCTTCGTAGCTGGCATATGTGTGAACCAGTTGACCGATAGGTAGCTGATCGCATGGAAATTCCAGATAATATAATAGATCGCATGAGATTCGTGCATGCAAAGTAGCTGGTTGACTGGTTAGTTGTGATCAATTCTTTGGTTGTTAGCTACACGTTCAATAGATTGTTTGAACGGTTCTTTTATTGAAATGGTGTGAAAAGAGTCACTTTACAGGATATATTACACGTTATTAGTGTTTACATCAATGAATATGATATTTGTATTCCTAATCAAGCAACTACTGCTAAAAATTGGATTTTTTTTACATGCTGCCAGTTCTTAGATACAAATTCGCCCATGGAATAGAAAGAGTTGTCCAGGAGAAATGACTTTGGGCTACGTACAAAACCTACTTTGTCAGCTGTCAGATATTTTATATCATTGGACAAGTGATCAAAACTTTTTGTTGGTGCCTATTGAACTCCATTCTGAGCCTCCAACAGCTATAATTTGTGATGAAGGTTATTTTTTGCTCTACTGTTGTAGGTATGGATGTCACTATTCTTCTGCAGTTCTTATGGATCATTTATGAAGAATTTAATTAGGGACTATATGAATTGTAATGGTGCAGTTAAAATGCTTAACTCCTTAAAGAGGTGCCTACAGGGTGACTGTGGGTAAAAATATTATTCTTACTCCTCACTTTCTAAGTGTTGAGATACCTCACAAAAGTAATCCATAAGACATTGAGTTGAAACATATAAAATATGTTATGAGGTTGATTAGTTTGTTTCCAAGGATAGCAATTATACAAAGAGCAAAAGTAGCTGAACTTGATCGTTTGAGCAGCTCAGTAACATACTTCTTCCATTCCAAGTTTCCATCAATATATACAACCTAAAATTTGGAACATTTTATCCCAATTACTGACTCCTGTCCATGCGCTACATCAATTGTAGGTATGTGTCTGTTTGTTGTACGCAACTGAACATAACGTATTTCCTCAAAGTTAAGTGAGAGTTCATTTTCAGAGAACCACTTAATAATTCTTCGAAAAACATCTTTAAAAATCTCATATGTCGTTTTCTCTCTAATGGGCTCTATTATAACGCTAATATTGTCTGCACAAAGTATCAATTCTGCTTGATGACTGTTAAGTGGAAGGTCATACTTAGGTTTAAGGAATAGGAGTGGCCTCAGAATTGCACCTTGTGGGACTAAGTGATTTCTCCCCAATCATCAAACTTTTCTCTCCTTTCAACATCGTATGAATCATTCAGTACAACTTTTTGCATTCTGTTTGTTAAGTATGATTCAGATCAACTGTGTTTAAATCTATGACTTCATAAAACACAAGTTTTTCTGAATCAGTAACACAATCTATGCAATAAAATACCTTCGAAAGAAAAAAAAATATCGTCATCATCAGTCTTCTGCCCAATGGCAGGTTTTCACATGGTAACTCACCATGTTCTCCGTCTTCTGTCAACCACTTCAGGTTCGTATAATTTTCATTACTTTTAAGCCGTCTATCATCTTTTATCTCCTCTTTCTTCCCAGTTTCCTCTGATGAACTAAATCTTCGAAAGCATCTATTAAAAGGCACTCCTGTCTCATAGAATGTGCCCTCCAGTTCTTCTTCCTTTTTCTTGTAACCTGCAGCAGTCTCTTTCTCTCACAGACACTTTCCAACACTCTTTCGTTACTTACTCTTTCCATCTGGCTTATCCTCTCCATTCTCCTCCATATCCACATCTCAAATACTTCTAGTCTTTCCTCATTCTCTCTTCTCACTGTCCATGTTTCTGCCCCATATAGCGCCGTACTCCAGACAAAACATTTGCCAAGTCTTTTTCTCAGAGCATTATATAGTTTGCCACATAATAATATTTCTATTGAATGCCTCCTCCGCTTGCGATGATATCTCAAGTCTTCAGTATTTGTACTTCCAAAATATTTAAATGGTCTTACTCGGCTACTAACAACTTGTCCCAACTTAATATGTGCCCATATCTTTCCTTTGCTGATCACCATATTCTTTGTTTTTGCTGTGTTTAGATCCCATATTCCACACAAGCATCATTCAGATCTTTTAGCATTTTATTTATAGTTCGTTCACTTTCTGCCGCTATCTCATCAGCAAATCGTATACATTCTATTCTCTGTCTACCAATATAGATTCCCCTTTTTCCATCCAAGTCATTCGATATAATCTCTTCCAGGTGTAATCTGAACGTTAAAGGGGAGAGGCAGCAACCTTTTCTAACAAACATTCCAATGCTTCTTCCTTCAGACATTTCATTTCCAATCCATATTCTTACTTTCTGTTGTAAATATACCGTGTGGCTATAATTAAACTTTCCCTATTTAACATGTCATAACACGGAAACTAATTACCGTACGAGAACCAAATTTGGTAGCATTAATGTCAAGGACATGGGCAAGAGAATAATACAGAATCAATTCAATTGAAACACTTTTAATGTGCTGCTACAGTACACCACACCATTATGTACCAGTACCATTACTGCTCCAAAAGGAGCTCAATATGGCGCCCAGAAGCGTCTGAAAGCGCAGGATTGCATTATGCACAGCAGAACGAAGCATGTCCATAGGTATGTTGGCTAAGTATTTGGAAACGATAGGCTGATAACTCGATCGTTTCCAAATGTGTTTCAGAGAAGCAGGTGAACTTCACAAGTGATGTGTGGTGGGGCCCTACCTTCCGTGACAACTGTTCAATTCAATGCATCTCCCTCCTACAGACATTCTGGCGAAGCATATAGCAGTAATGCTGGCCAGTCACATTCCACATCTTTGGTCCTTGAGCACCAATGTGTTCAAAAAGGAATGGATCAATGATGAACGTAGCTGTGAAGCCACACCATATGATGACTCATTCACCATACAGAGGAATTTCATGCACAGTGACTGGAGGTCACAAACAGAAAAATGAGCTGTGTCTGTCCATAGCATGGTCCTGTGCCAGCCCTCATCAACTTCAATCCTTGCAAGGAAGTGGAGAGCGAAGTCAACATGTCGTTATGTGTTCTGTGGTGCAAGCTGCTGTACGATATGCATCTTCTATGGATATCATTTGAGAATGGTTGAAAGAATCTTCTGTACAGTGGACCACCGGATGTTCAGCTGTCGTGACACAGCACGCACACAGCCTGACGTTTGGGAATTGTGTGCAGCATTGTCTGCTACAGTAACAGCGACATCATCAACCACCTGTGGTGCAATGGTGGTCGGCCTCTTCCTGGAGCGACCCCCAGTTCTCCAGTTGATTTGAAGTTCTTCATCATGCTCTGCACAACAGGTGTGAAAAGAGGATCCTTCCATAATCTTTTCAGCTGGCGATATTCTCCAAGTGCAGCTACAGCATTACTGTTATTTTGATAATAGAGCTTCACCAATAATGCCCTGCTCCTTTTGTCCAAGCTCATGATGACACATCAACAAGTGCACTGTGACTGGGCAGCTGCGTGTGACTATGAATCACAATGATTGGTCAAGGCACCTGGTGGCCATAGTTAGAACTGGATGGGGTGCTGTGACACATGGAAATCATGCGCCCCATACTCTCGACATTAATGCTAGTAAGTTTGGTACTCATACCGTAATTAACATGTTAAACAGGGTAAGTTTAATTATAGCCACCCGGTAGGTTCTGTATCCATCGTCTCTTTTTCCAAGTTACACTTTTCCTCTTCAAAATATCCATCAGAATGTTCCTCTGTACTCTGTCAAAAGCTTTCTCCAAATAAATAAAAACAGCATATGCATACATCAAAAAAAGTTTTGCAGCACCCCGGTTCCCACAACTCCTGAAAGTAGATGTTGACTGTGGATATTGTATCACAGACACAGTCCCTTGGGCTGTTCAGAGATGTCACTAAACCTACCCAAAGATGTAAACAACCATTCATGAGCAGCCCCTATTAGACAGAGGGGGTCTGACAGCTGACCAGTTCCAGTCATTCCACCAGGAAGGAGGTACATGGCTCATGTTGTCTGTAGTTCAAGCATGCCTAGACGGTCAATACCGCGGCTCGATCGCGTCTGCATTGTTACTTTGTGCCAGGAAGGGCTCTCAACAAGGGAAGTGTCCAGGCGTCTTGGAGTGAACCAGAGCAATGTTGTTCAGAGAGGCAGGAAATGTTGAAGACGTGACTCGTTCAGGCCGTCCAAGGGCTACTACTGCAGTGGATGACCGCTACCTACGGATTATGACTCGGAGGAGCCCTGACAGCAACGCCATCATGTTGAAAAATGCTTTGGTGCAGCTATATTACGCCATGTTATGACTCACACTGTGTGCGATAGGCTTCACTCCCGACATCCATGGCGAGGTCCATCTTTCCAAGCACGACACCATCCATGCGGTACAGATGGGCCCAACCTCATGCCGAATGGACCACTCAGAAGTGGCATCACGTTCTCTTCACCGATGAGTGTCACATATGCCTTCAACCAGACAATCGTCGTAGAAGTGTTTGGAGGCAACCCGGTCAGGCTATACGCCTTAGACACACTGTCGAGTGCAGCAAGATGGAGGTTCCCTGTTGTTTTGTGGTGGCATTTTGTGGGGTCGACGTACGCCGCTGGTGGTCATGGAAGGCGCCGTAACGGCTGTACGATATGTGAATGCCATCCACCTCAGATAGTGCAACCATATCGACAGCATATTGGCGAGGCATTCGTCTTCATGGACGATAATTCGCGCTCCCATCATGTACATCTTGTGTATGACTTCCTTCAGGATAACGACATCGCTTGACTAGTGTGACCAGCATGTTCTCCAGACACGAATCCTATCGACATGCCTGGGATAGAATGAAAAGCGCTGTTTATGCTCGACTTGACCCACCAACCACTCTGAGAGATCTACGCCGAATCGAAGTTGAGGAGTGGGACAATATGGACCAACAGTGCCTTGATGAACTTGTCGATGGTATGCCACCACGAATACAGGCATGTATCAATGCAAGAGGGCGTGCTACTGGGTGTTAGAGGTACCGGTGTGTACAGCAATATGGATCACCACCTCTGAAGGTCTCACTGTATGGTGGTACAACATGCAATGTGTGGTTTTCACGAGCAATAAAAAGGGCAAAAATGATGTTTATGTTGATCTCTATTCCAATTTTTGTACAGGTTCCGGAATTCTCGGAACTGAGGTGATGCAAAACTTTTTTTTGATGCGTGTGCTTCTATCTTGTGTCAATACATCTTTCCCCTACGATTCTTATCAGTCTAGTAGCATATCTTGTTCCTTTTACTCTTCTAAATCTGAATAGTTCCTTCCCAATCCAGCTATTCAACTTGCTAAATGGCCTTCTACTCAGCACTCTCAGCAATACTTTAGCTGCATGAGAAATTAGGCTGCTAGTCTTCTGCTCTTCACATTTTTTGGTATTTATCTTTTCCTTAATTGGTATCGTTACCATTGCAAGAAAGTCATCAGACCACTTGACTTTGTCATATATCTGACTACAAATGTAGACTATTTCATTCTTTCCCCCATTTTCCAAACTCTTCAACATTTCTGCTAGGAAGTTATATTCCAATTTTTCATCACCTTCAACGCGTTTTCTACTTCTGCTTCCAAGATACTGAAAACCTTTCCGTCTTCTCGTTCACATTCCTCCGGTTCAAGTTTGAATTCACTTGGTATTTGATCCATCTTATACAGACATTCTGTATGTTCTTGACATCTGCCCAGAACCTCCTGTGATTCTTAAGCTAATGTACTATCCACTTTTTCTATTTCCATGTTAGTCTTCCTTCTTTTACCTTCAAAAACTGTCTCCCTCTAATCTGTACATCATTTCAATATTTCTTTCTCTCTCCATTTAATCTATTTTTTCCCATTACTGTTTCATTCATCTCTCTCTCTCTCTCTCTCTCTTGTTTCTTCAGTTTATCTTCTTAATTTATTATTCATCTCTTGTATCACTTTTTGCCTTCTTCATTTTCTACATTTTTCGATTTTCTCCTTTCTTCCACCTTTGTCAAGATGTTTTCTGTTATCCATTCTTTCCTGATACGTTTGGAGACTTCAATTCCTAGTACTCCTTTGTAAGAGTTCGTGAGTCCATCCCTCATTGTTACCTATTTGTCATTTACACATTCTCCTTGAATACTTCCAAGTTTAATCTTTCTTTTGCTTTACCTCTCCACACTTTCTTCAACTTCACTTATATATCTTCCACTACGAGGTTTTAGTCTGAGCTTATGTCTGCTCCTGTGTAAGCTTTGACGTCCTTCAGACTGTTCCCAAACCTTTTTTGTATCAGAATCTAGTCTAGTTTTCAAATAATGTGTTACCCACTGCCAGTGAGTTTTCTGCAGAAACTAATTACTTGTTCCCTCTCTTATTTCTTATCTCTAATCCAAATTTCCCACTGTATCTTCATCTCTTCCTTCGCCCACCACAGTATCTACGTTCCTCATAATCATAATACGGGTGTTTCTACTTTGTTTCTCGATAAGTTCTTGAATCTTCTCATGATATTCTTCCAACTTTTCATCTCTAAGGCAGCTGGTCAGCATGTATACCTGCATTAATACCACATCTTCCGAACATATTGCACCTTTATTACCTCATTTTTTAGTTTCTTTAGTAAAAGTATTCCTACTCCTTTTTCACCATTCTTGATTTCCCCTGAGTAGAAAAGTTTATAATCTCCACTTTTTACCTATCTAGTCTCTCCCCATATTACTTCCCATGTGCCAAGTGCATCTAATCAGTTCCTTTTCGTCTCCTGCTTTGCATTTTCAAGTTTCCCTCCTTGAAGCTGAGTGTGGACTTCCATGTTCCTATCTTTATCTTTCCTTTCTTCGTTTTCTCTTTCTTCCTTTCATATACGTTTTCTCTCAATGTGTTCCCCTCCCAGAGATCTGAGAGACGGGAGGTTTTAACTCCTGACTCTTTCACGGTCAGAGGTATACCATGTACTGCTTGGGAAATTTATATGATAGTATCCCATTAATTTCCACATAGGTAGTAGGTTACCCAGCCTAAAATCAACCACTCACTATAAGTCAGAGGCTGTCTGGAGTACATTCGCTATTTGTCCTCCAAGGAGAAAAGGTGCCTCATCCACCAGCTTCACCATTCTGAAATTTCACTACCGAGCAAGGTAGCACAGTGGTTAGCACACTGGACTCTCATTTGGGAGGATGATGGTTCAAACCTACGTCTGGGAATCCAGATTTAGGTTTTCCATGATTTCCCTAAATCGTTTAGGGCAAATGCTGGTATGGTTTCTTTGAAAGGGCATGGCTCATTTCCTTCTGCATAATTCCCTAATTAGACCTTGTGCTCTGTCTCTAAGGATCTTGTTGTTGATGGGATGTTAAACAGTGATCTCCTCCTCCTCCTCTGTTGGTGCTATTAAGGTCTTCACCAAGACTCTGGCAAGGGGCATGACATGGTTCTATCAATCAGGGCAAGTTGAACCAAGCTTTCCTAATGAAATGTTATTCCTCTGACTCCTCCTTCCCCATATTATTAGGGTAATAGCGCCATGAGCACAATTTGTTAGTGCCTACATCAGGAACATTCAGGGGCAAATCTGTTGTTCTCTTCTGATTGACAGGTCCTTAACGTACTGTTCTGCTAAGCTGATTATGACCCCCTGGGGATAATCCGCCCTTAACCTGTTGTTCAGTTAGATGGTTATCCATGTCACCCCTACCCCTCCCCCACTCCTCTCAGAAATCTGGCACCCCTTCTCATGTCAAATTAATTGACTAATTAATTAAATTGATTGAAAAGAATATGCAGGAAATAGCTCAATTGTGCCCCTTTCGGCATTCATGAGCTGCTTCAGGTTATTGAATGGCCTCTCCCCTACCACTGTATCAATTTGATTGACTAATTAATTAAATCGATATCCTTCACTTTTCCTTGTCCCTCCATTCTGGAAATATTGACTTATTGGTGGAAATTGATTGCAGTGAATGGAATATTGCCTAAACAATTTAGACAATGTGTGGAATATTGTTTATTTAACCAATTTATGGGATACATGAGATGTATGGAATACAGTTTATTTAAAAAATTTGTCAGGAAATCGATTGCTGTGTGTGGAATATTTAAACAATTGGGGCGCTTTTTTCCATTCCAATTCCGTAAGAGAAACGTAATTACTCTGTGCCAGTCTGCTTAAACATATCTGAAAGAGTTTCTTGTGTCTCGCTACCCATGCAGGTTGCCCAGACTCGGGACGCCCTAGAGGGACTTGGAAATACCAGCCGGCTCGCTGCACTGTTGTCAGCTGTCAGCTGCTCCACAACCCCATGAATTACGGTGCTAATACCTGGAACAAAAGCACACAACCTGTTGGCGTCCTCTGTCATCTCAAGTGGTCTGTATGCATGAATCAACCTGTCAGATACCAGAGCACATGAGAGCTATCTTCCTTTCAGATCCTGAAATACTGCTGAAGTTCATAAATAATTAATTTCCTGTCACATGATCGTGATGTAAGGGATATAAGGCAGATACGGTAGCTATTTCACTCATTTACACACACACACACACACACACACACACACACACACGCACACACACTAATTGAAGATGCCACAAAACTACTCAGCAGGCTGAATCGGGATACACTTTAAAAAATATCAGAACTAAATATTGTATGCAGGGTGAGGGAGACAGGGAGAGGGAGAGAGAGCTGTAGCTTATTTTGCAGATGACATAGCAACTAACATGGGATATTTGAATTACACTTTTAATTTCTGTCATGAACTCTAAACTGCCCCAGCGTTCCTGGCGCACTTTCTTTGTGGTGCACTTGTCATTGAACACGAGGTGTTAAATCTGGTGTGGAATATCATCTCTCAAAGATGTCACAAATGTTGCCTCTGAATATGTTCCATAGGAAATATTAATTAAATCGTTAATATAGTCGTTTAAACAATTTGCTTCACACACACACACACACACACACACACACACACATACACACAGTTTAAAACTACTCGAAATAAAAATATCGACACTGCATAGTGGTTTGTGTGCATAAAAGTAGTGTTATGTTTTTCACGAGAAATTTCATTAAATAACCCAAACCTATTATTATTTGATATCTCAACTGGAAGTGGTGATGTACGAAATGATAGTTGAAATTTCAAATTCCACATAAATTTATACTGTCACAGTTATGGAGTTCCTGACAACTACAGGCCTGCTAAGTGTATTTTCTTTTTAAAATTGCTACAGAATTCCTAAGTTGACTGGTTCTCTCAGCTACACCAAGACAAAGAAGGAGGGAGGAAAGGGTCTACCGCGTGATAGGATAGTAACAACAACAAATGTTGTTTTGAGAAACACGGCTAGATGTCTGAGATTGCTCGAAGCACTCTTACATCCCACGTACTCACTTTCTGGATGTCCACACGCAGTGCACCATGCTGCAACCAATGCTCAGAGACCGGAGAAAACTACCGCCCTATACGAGGCCCATGGCTGCCGTGGCCACAGCTGCAGAAGCGCATGTCAGCCACAAAGAGAGGCCTACCAGCAGTGGAGGGTCCTCCGCCCAGGAGGATCTGAGTGGTAGGAGTTCGAATGCTATCAATACTCCCAGTACCAACACTCGTCATATTGAATCTTCTTCTTCTGAAGGTGGCTCAGTGCAAACTAGGTACTAGTTCACTATTCATTCAACCAGAGGGAGCTTCGAGCCAAATCGCCATAAGCCATAACAGATTGGAAGCTTTCTCGGACTCTCTGAACAAGTGTACAAAGGATGGACCACCACTAGCCTGGAACAAAGGCATTACTGTTTCCAGCCCCGACCTGTTTGTTTGCTACTATGCTTTCTACGGCTATCTCTAGACACACAAATATATTGGGAACCAGGCACATCTTTTATCAGTGTAATGACAATTACATATTAAGATTGCTGCTGCAATCTGACACTGAGCGATGCACTGGAAATGTCTCATCTTGACAGCTGTGGTTCTGGAATGCATCTCACGTTGAAATATCAATATCTATAGCGTACATAATTTTCCATGTAAAATCTCTCCCTTACGACTAAACAAAGCCATTTTCTTTGCACATGCCAGAACATTAGCCACAGTAACTTTACACTGCAACATATATACATTTCAGACAAGCAGTGTAGTTATCGTTTATATAAGGGTTCCCATGGACGAAAGGATTGGAAAAACATCACCAGTACGGGTTGGTGTACTGTAATCAACATCGCAGTCGACAGGACAACAAATAAAACTTGGGGATCTACATAGGGTAGCACATGATGGGACATTCTGTATATCCATTTTGATACAGCCGTATTCCTCATCCTTTTGTACACTAAAGCAGATCCAGGTGAACCCTCGTATTGCTATGTTGCACAGCTATTTCCGAAATGAATCTAACCCCTTATGTTTGGATATACTCCTCAATGCATTGAAATCACAATTCACCACGTCAAATCTATCCTCCCATTACGACTGGACATACGTATTTTTTTTTTTACATGAATAGTAGTCTGATTACTTCCCACAAACTTCTGGTGATATGTTAGAACATAAGTCACAGTACCGTTACGTTCAAGCAGTATAACATTTCTGACTATCATTTATAAATGTATAGAAAATTGTAATATATCCACTCTCGGCAGGTGGGTGTCGTTTTCGCACTGCCCGGTAGCTAAAAGGCCTCCCGCCGTCACATATTAATTGATGAATAAAGGATATAATCACAGTTTAAAAAAATCCCTAGCATCTTTTTTATTTTATCGATTTCGCCACTTCCACGAAACCTTTTCGTATTTTTGATACTTGTAAATCCAGCCAACACGCAGTGACATCTCATATATATTCAGATCGCCAAGTCGGGGTTTGTGTCAGTGCATTCTATGCATAGCACCCTAGACCTACCACCCAGATCATAGAAATTTCTCCTGACTAAGAAATCATTCCGAGTGCAATATATACTAGAGTATGTCCGTTCGGAATTAATTTTCAGGGGCCAAGCAAATGGGTGAAGAAACCACAAAACTGTTCTGTGTCTACTCTAAGCTCATTTTAAGTTTCTGATGCTAAGCACTACACCTGTTTAACACTTCGAAGCAGGATGAAGATCACCGCGAGACGGATCTATTGTTGCAGCTGGTAAAATTGTGTTTGTTAGGAAAAAAACAAAAGAGCCTGTCAGAGTATCATACAAAGATTTGGTTGGTACATGTGCGAGGCAGGGCAACATAATGATACATACTTGTTTAGATCTTATAACATGTGTGTGTGTGGGAGCTGAAGTTTTGGAAAGGAATACCATGTTATGTAGAAACCTCTGATCGGCTTGAATGCAAAGACTCATTTATTCCAAACGTACAATAGACAATCACTATGAATCCATCATTCAGTTATTCAACCTCACGTGTGTGCAGGATGTCCGTGAATAAGGTAATGGCATAATTGTGATAGTAAATTTGAGTAGTGGTAGTACGTGTATTGTGGAAAGTGAGGTCATGCTTTAGTTATCGCTATTAAAGTCGGACAGTGACTGCACAACTCTGCTTATTGAAGAACAGAGCTGTAGCCACACATTAGAAAAAAATTTTCTAGTGCCCTTGCTTCCTCAATATGTTACGACAGCGTTGAGGACTATGGATTCGCTGGTAAAAGAGAATGTTACTGCTTACAACGTGTTTGAGCGGGTGAACTCAAGAAACGTGTGTAATTGTTTTAGGGTGGGTCGGCTGCCATCTCTGCATATTGCTTAGTTTTCACTAAGGAAAGTCTCGCAGGATGTGGGTACTGCGATGTTTGCGTACGTCTGGTTATAATTAACTATTAACACGTGCTCATCTGGAGATAGATTGGGTTGAATGTTGAACAAAGGGTAGCAGTTTAAAGGGCAGAAGAAAAAAGTGCCAAGTCAAGAGCCATGGGAAAGAAACCTCTGCGACAGTTGGGTCGGGTTATAAGAGCAGTAACGGTTTTCTTGTTGCCTGCGACAGGTCATGCAAGGGTAGGCTTTGTTAGTAGTGGGTATCGTGCTGGCGGATACCTTTCACGTTATGGAGCGGTTTACTCGGCAGCTGCAGCTGGGTACCGGTGTTGTCTTCTCGGTCAGCATCAGCATGCCTGTAACAGTTGGGTTCATCATCATTTAGTGTCCGATAGGTCGTATATCGGATTGACAGTGTAGGCTAGTTTTGGTGGTTTGTTTGTGCCTTAGCGTGCGAGCTTGTCGGCTTCCCTGCTGTAGCCTGTTGGTCGGTTTTGGTTCAAATGGTTCAAATGGCTCTGAGCACTATGGGTCATAAGTCCCCTAGAACTTAGAACTACTTAAACCTAACTAACCAAGGACATCACACGCATCCATGCCCGAGGCAGGATTCGAACCTGCGACCGTAGCGTTGGTCGGCTTTAATAGCAGTTGGCATATCCTGTCAATGTTCCTGATTTGCAGGGACTTACCAATGTTGTCGCTTATGGGTATATGTTATCTCGCCATAGGTGGCTATGTATAGCTAATAGTGTCTTTAAATGTGTGTAATGTGCTCTCTACATCTATATGTATGAAACTGTTTAAGAGTCGTCACCATGTGAACGCTCTTAATTACTACATGTTTCCTACACAACTTGTACCGTTATTATATGATATCCATCGTACAGATTTTATTTACTACCTGACGTGTTTAAAAGGGATGAACTCATTTCAAGGTATGAGCCCTGCTCTAAGCACCATGACTCGAATGCGCGATGCCAGATTGATGGACCACCATCAGTGTCCCTTATCTAAGTTTAGTTTAAGGTTTGCAGTAACGTGATTCACTGTTTCTCTGAGTCGTGTCATGGTTAATTTTTTATGAAAGTATTTGAATGTAAAAAGTGAACTCAAAATGCCGAAGAGGAAGTGTTGATCCCATGGAAAATATTCAGATGAATGGTTCTTCATAAAATGAGGGAGGCGTGGCTATGAAGCAGAATGTGTAATTTTTAAGTGCTATGATACCATTACGGATGGTGAAGATCAGATAGTAAGGATCATTTAGCTAACATAAAGTACAAATCAAACGTGCACTCTGGAAGCACTTAAGGAAATGCCCAGTTACTTTGTTTCAAACCAGTCAAACAGGATCAATTAGTAACAGCTGCGAAATTAGCAGTGTGCTGTCATACCGTTAAACATCGTTATATCTTAGAAATCAGTGAACTATACTTTCACGCTAGGCTCCAAAATTTTAATGTTTCTGAACGTAAATGAAAAAAAAAAAAAAATGTGACGTTGGGCATGGGAAAATCAACAGTAACAGTGAAATCATTGTTAGTGCCCGCCACTGTCAAACAAATATGCAGTGGTCTTTCAGAGTTCCATTGTTTTTGGTATAGCTGCAACTGTTCGCAACTGAAAGCAGCATTTGCTCCAATCTTAAGAGAAGTAGTCCGCTTTGTCCCGATATCTCCTTCCCAAATTACCTCCATTTTTAGTCAATTTGAGAGAAATGTCCCGGTTTGTCAGACAGAAATTATGGCAACCATAGATACATAGGAAGCTGAATGTATAGCTCTCGTGAAATGGGGGGAGAATTACTTACATTTAATATAACATTCGGTTTTGTCGAATAACAGAACCCCACAACCAGTAGGACCCAGGCTGTGCACGCACACCAGCATAGACATTTCCAGGGGCTCAAACCGGCACCGACCTGTCGAGCACAATCAGAGCAGCATTCATCAGCAGGTGGGCTGATTCTGCGTTCCTATTGGCTCCCTGGGGGAAGAGGTGGGTGGAGGGGCCAGAGGACATATGAAGGCCACCCCACCCCCAGTCGCCCTCATTCTGTAGTCAACCACTGTAGTGTGAGGTGGATCGTCTGGTTCTTGCTCATGTACATTAATCGGCAGTTTGCTCCTTATTTGCACGCGTGTTACCTGTGTAGGTGAAAAATGAAGCATGGCAATAGCAGCAACGTCGGTGTCAGTGGCAGTAGCAAGCGGCCAAGGCAGAGAGAGGATGAGGATGGAGAATTACCCAATAACTACAGATTCAAATAGAAAACTACAGCTTTTTTCTTCACTAAGAATTTCGTAACATTGAATAAATTTTGTCTTATTGTTTCCAACAAGAAGTGTCTAGTAACCACAGTTTAGTCAGCTATCAGCCACCTTTAGTGAATTAGCAGTCTAGTTAAAAGTTGATTACTTAACTCTCTACAGTAAATTGTTGATTTCTTAGGATGGATAGGATGTGTGACTGGTGTATGGACCCAGGAGGAGCTGGCCACTGTTCACAAACAACTGAACGTGCTGACAGCAACAGTCAGCCGTCTTCAGGCTGCTGCCTCGGAGTGTAGCGGCAGTGGGGAGTCTAATGCGTTGCTTGGTACACACCAGGTGTTACATGCTTCACCCACGGTCCCTGCTGTTGAGACATCTTCGCAGGTACTGGGCGCGGTTAGGCCACCCTCACCCCAAGGGGAGTGGCGGGTTCAACGGCGTTTGCATCGCATGAGGCAAAGGATCAATGTGAAGGCTGGCCGTGTGGCATCGCCCCCTCTGCCTGTGAGTGGACATGTGGCTGCTCCTTCAGCAAGGTCCGAGAAGGCACGGAGGGGGAGGGGGGAGGGGTTTATTAGTGTTTGGGAGCTCCAATGTTAGGCAGGTGATGGAGCCCCTTAGGGAAATAGCGGAAAAGTCAGGGAAGAAGGCCAGTGTTCACTCTGTCTGCTTGCTGGGGGGTCTCATCCGAGATGGCGATAGAGAACACTGGGTGCACCCAATTGCAAATTGTTGCTCATGTCGGCACCAAAGACCCCTGCCGTCTGGGTTCAGAAAAATGGTTCAAATGGCTCTGAGCACTATGGGACTTAACAGCTGTGGTTATCAGTCCCCTAGAACTTAGAACTACTTAAACCTAACTAACCTAAGGACATCACACACATCCATGCCCGAGGCAGGATTCGAACCTGCGACCGTAGCAGTCGCGCGGTTCCGGACTGTGTGCCTAGAACCGCGAGACCACCGCGGCCGGCTGGGTTCAGAGGTCATCCTCAGTTCATATAGGCGGTTGGCAGATTTGGTGAAGGCGGAAAACCTAGCTCGCAGGGTGGAATCTGAGCTAACTATTTGTTGTGTCGTTCCCAGAACCGATCGCGGTCCTCTGGTTTGGAGCCGAGTGGAAGGCTTAAACCAGAGGCTCAGACGATTCTGCGGAGATCTGGGGTGCAAATTTCTCGACCTCCGCTATTGGGTGGAGAAACGTAGGGTCCCCCTGAATGGGTCAGGCGTGCACTACACGCAGGAAGCGGCTACAAGGGTAGCGGAGTACGTGTGGAATGCACATGTTTTTTTTTTTTTTTTTTTTTTTTTTTTTTTTTTTTTTTTTTTTTTTTTTTTTAAGAGAGAATTCCCACCCCTAGGCCCGACAAAACGCCTCCTGAGACGCGACAAGGTAGCAGTGGGCAAAACGCAACAGGGAATGACAATATTAATGTAGTAATAGTAAACTACAGGAGCGTCTACAGAAAGATCCCAGAACTGCTCTAATAGATAAACGGTCACAATGCCCACATAGTACTAGGGACGGAAAGTTGGCTGAAACCAGATGTAAACAGTAATGAAATACTAATCTCAGATTGGGATGTATACTGCAGAGACAGGCTGGACAGTGAAGGGGGAGGCATGTTTATTGCGATAAAAAGTGCAATAGTATCGAAGGAAATTGATGCAGATAAGAAATGTGAAATAATTTGGGTGAAGGTAAAGGTTAAAGCAGGCTCAAACATGGTAATTGGATGTCTCTATAGGCCCCCTGGCTCAGCAGCTGTTGTGGCAGAACACCTGAAGGAAAATTTGGAAAATATATCGAGTAGATTTCCCGATCATGTTATAGTTTTGGGTGGAGATTTTAATTTACCAGATATAGGCTGGAAGACGCAGACGTTTATAATGGGTGGCAGGGACACAGAATCCAGTGAAAATTTTTTTATGTGTATTATCTGAAAACTACCTTGAGCAGTTAAACAGAGAACTGACTCGTGGCGATAACATATTAGACCTTCTGGTGACAAACAGACCCGAAGTATTTGAAACAGTTAACGCAGAACAGGGAATCAGCGATCATAAAGCGTTACAGCATAGGTGATTACAGCCGTAAATAGAAGTATTAAAAAAGGTAGGAAGATTTTTCTGTTTAGCAGAAGCGACAAAAAGCTGATTTCAGAGTACTTGACGGCTCAACACCAAAGTTTCATCTCAAGTGCAGATAGTGTTGAGGATCAGTGGACGAAGTTAAAAACCATCGTACAATATGCATTAGATGAGTATGTGCCAAGCAAGATCGTAAGAGATGGAAAATAGCCATTATGGTACAACAACCGAGTTAGAAGACTGCTACGGAAGCAAAGGGAACTTCACAGCAAACATAAAATAGCCAAAACCTTGCAGACAAACAAAAATTACACGAAGCGAAATGTTGTGTGAGGGGGGCTATACGAGAGGCATTCAACGAAATCCAAAGTAAAGTTCTATGTACTGACGTGATAGAAAATCCTACGAAATTTCGGTCTTACGTCAAAGTGTTAGGTGGATCAAAACAAAATGTCCAGACATTCTGTGACCAAAATTGTACTGAAACAGAGGATGACAGACTAAAGGTCGAAATACTAAATGTCTTTTTCCAAAGTTGTTTCACACAGGAAGACTGCACTGTAGTTCCTTCTCTAGATTGTCGCACAGATGGCAAAATGGTAGATATCGAAATAGATGACAGAGGGATAGAAAAACAATTAAAGTCGCCCAAAAGAGGAAAGGTCGGTGGACCTGATGGGATACCAGTTCGATTTTACACAGAGTACGCGAAGGAACTTGCCCCCCTTCTTGCAGCGGTGTACTGTAGGTCTCTAGAAGAGCGTAGCATTCCAAAAGATTGGAAAATGGCACAGGTCATCCCCGTTTTCAAGAAAGGACATCGAACAGATGTGCAGAACTATAGACCTATATCTCTAACGTCGATCAGTTGTAGAATTTTGGTACACGTATTATGTTCGAATCTAATGACTTTCCTGGAGACTAGAAATCTACTCTGTAGGAACCAGCATGGTTTCTGAAAAAGAGATTGTGTGAAACCCAGCTCGCGGTATTTGTCCCCGAGACTCAGAGGGCCACGGGCACGGGTTCCCAGGTAGATGCTGTGTTTCTTGACTACCACAAGGCGTTTCATACAGTTCCCCACAGTCGTTTAATGAACAAGGTAAGAGTATATGGATTATCAGACTAATTGTATGAGTGGATTGAAGAGTTCCTAGATAACAGAACGCAGCATGTCATTCTCAATGGAGAGAAGTCTTCCGAAGTAAGAATGATTTCAGGTGTGTCGCAGGGGAGTGTCGCAGGACCGTTGCTATTCACAATATATATAAATGACCTTGTGGATAACATCGGAAGCTCACTGAGGCCCTTTTGTGGATGATGCTGTAGTGTATTGAGAGGTTGTAACAATGGAAAATTCTACTGAAATGCAGGAGGATCTGCAACGAATTGACGCATGGTGCAGGGAATGGCAATTGAATCTCGATATAGGCAAGTGTAATGTGCTGCGAATACATAGAAAGAAAGGTCACATATCATTGAGCTACAATATAGCAGGTCAGCAACTGGAAGCAGTTAATACCATAAGTTATCTGGGGGTATGCATTAGGAGTGATTTAAAATGGAAAGACCATATAAAATTAATCGTCGGTAAAGCAAATGCCAGACTGAGATCCATTGGAAGAATCCTAAGGAAATGCAGTCTGAAAACAAAGGAAGTTGGTTACAGTACACTTGTTCGCCCACTGCTTGAATACTGCTCAGCAGTGTGGGATCCATACCAGATAGGGTTGATAGAAGAGATAGAGAAGATTCAATGGAGAGCAGAGCGCTTCGTTACAGAATCATTTAGTAATCACGAAAGCATTACAGAGATGATAGATAAACTCCAGTGGAAGACTCTGCAAGAGAGACGCTCAGAAGCTCGTTACGGCCTTTTGTTGAAGTTTCGAGAAGATACCTTCACCGAGGAGTCAAGCAGTATATTGCTCCGTCGTACGTATATCTCGCGAAGAGACCATGAGGTTTAAATCAGAGAGATTAGAGCCCACACAGAGGCATACCGGCAATCTTTCTTTCCACGAACAATATGAGACTGGAATAGAAGGGAGAACCGATAGAGTTTCTCAAGGTACCCTCCGCCACACACCGTCAGGTGGCTTGCGGAGTATGGATGCAGATGTAGATGTAGAACATGTATCCACAGAGTCGTGGATGTTGTGTTAGCAGAGGTGCAACAGCAGAGGCACTGGCAGCAGCTGCAGCAGCGGCAGCATTATAAGTATATATTCCATCTTTGTAGTACTGGTGTGCCAACGGGTCTGTAGATGATTTTGAGGGATCAAAATCGATAACTGTAACTTGCTTTTCACAAAGAATTACGTTCTGAATATATATCTTATTGTTTCAACATATATACAGCTGGTAAAAGAAAAGACCAAGAGGCAAAAGCTGCAGCAACAGCAACAGCAGTAGCAGCAAAAGTAGCAGAGGTGCAATACCAGCAGCATCAGCAACAACAGTGGTTGCACCTGTACCAGCAGCAACAGCAGTGGCTGCAGTTGCACCAGCAGGAACAGCAACAGCAGTGGCAGCAACTGCAGCAGCAACAGCAGTACAATCATAAGTGATATACATATTTTTCATCATATGTGTCATATGTTGTGACCAACAAGTCTAAAGTTGTTGTAGATGATTTTGAGGGACCAAAACTTTAAATGTTATTTTTTCACTAAGATTTTCGTATTGTTGCAGTATATGTCGTGTATACATATTTTCTTTCAAAAATTTTTATTATTTACATAACATGATGTTGATGTAGTTGATTTTGAGGATAAAAACCGATAAAATGTTACTTCTTTTCTTTTCACTAAGAATTTCGTATTGTTTCAGAATATATATCTGTTATTTTTTTCATCTCCATAGTACTGTGTAAATGTAATGAAATTTATTTACCACCTCAAGTGGCTACTCCTGGTTGCAGCATCAGACCAAGGGGTCTCAGAATGCCACGAGGGATTCGCCGAGCGGTCGAAGGCGCTGCAGTCATGGACTGTGCGGCTGGTCCCGGCGGAGGTTCGAGTCCTCCCTCGGGCATGGGTGTGTGTGTTTTTCCTTAGGATAATTTAGGTTAAGTAGTGTGTAAGCTTAGGGACTGATGACCTTAGCAATTAAGTCCCATAAGATTTCACACACTTTTTTTTGTCTCAGAATACTGCGCTCCTATTGGCTCAGCGTTCCAGAATACTGAGTTCCTGTTGGCTGACACTGAATCAGTGAAGGTATGTACACCCTGCCCCCTCCATTTCCAGTCTCAATCGCTGAGTGGCAGTTAAAGGTTGAACATCTGTTCCTCTAACTCGCGCACTGTCAGCCATAGGATCCCGCTTGCACTGGTGACAAATCAGGAGAACCCTCGGATTTGCTTTTATTAAAGGTCTGCAGTAAGCGATTATGGAGAGCAGGATATTTTGTTTAGCGATGCCTGACAGCAGAATTGTCGTGTTTCTTTTCGTTTTGCAGGATGCCGAGCTCCAGTGGTGCCTTGGGGTCGAAGCGTTCTACCGCTCTTGACAGAAAGCGCGTCTTGTTGTTGCCGCGGGCCGCGTCGTCGGCCGTTTCGAGTGCCCCAGCCGCCGCAGAGCCAGTCTCTGCTCCCCATAAGGTTAGGTAAATTGTGAGCCAGGACCTGGAAGCCGGCCGCGGAACCAAGGAGAAGGTTTCCGTCGCCGCCGTCCAGCCCTCCACGTCCATCAGCGCAGTAGGGCCAGCAATGCAGCCAAGTAACCTAACAGTGACAACAATGGCTGTAACTGTCACCCCCTTGGCAGCAGCCCCCTTTTCCGCCCCGGGCATGGCGAGAGAAACACCTAATGCTGTAACACACAAAACGCCGACATCGACATACATAGTCAATACTTGCGATCCCGCCCCTCCTCGCCTTGTCCTAAGTCGGCTCCTGCTTGCCAACGCCACCAACAACCTACCAGACTACATTGCATCCCTGAGTAAAAGCAAGCAGACGACCCGTCTGCTGATCGAAATCCTCTGCAAACCCACTGCCTCGACCCAACCCTGCACCCAATCCAAATACCTTAAATCCCCCCACACATGTCCACCTCATCCAAACAGCGGCGTGTAAAGGAGGACGACAAGGACAAGCACCCTAAGGGCAAGAAACGTACCACCACCACTACCACAACCACTCCCTCACCCTCTAAGGAGAGTGCGTCCCCAGCAGCACCTATAGTCGCCCTGGGAGGGAAACAGGAAACCATCGCTCTGGAAGGGAACCACGTAACTGGGCAGGATTTGGATGGTTTCGTGTTGGCAAAGAAAACCTTTCGCCAGCCGAGGCTTCCTGCGCACCGGAGAGTGGAACCCACCCTGAACAGGTTTCAGGTGGTGGCTGGTGAGCCAGAGACAACACAAAACAACACGACGGAAACACAAACACAGAAACAAGTCACCCACCAACTCCCTCCGATTGTCGCAGAGTTTCCTCGGAATTACGAGGAACTCTTCGAGCTGCTAAAATCGGAAATCAGGGGAGACAGTTTTAAGGCAAAACCTGCTGGTGGTGACAAAATAAAAATAACACTTCACACATTGGAACACTACAACACAGTCAAAACACTTCTCACAAACTAAAACACACCCCACTACACGTTCCCTACAACAAAAACATGCAACAAAAATATTGTAATCAGAGATCTCCCAAGAGGACTGTCCCCCCAGGCAATCAAAACAGACTTGACTGCATAGGGGTACGTCGTCACAGCTGTCCAGCAGATGGGAAAAGTTGAAAGTAAGTGTCCCCTATTCCAGGTCACACTTCCTGATATACCTCAAAACAAAAGGGAGATAAAAATGGTCTTGGCTGTGCCTGTCACCACCGAGCCACTGTGCCACAAAAACAAGACGGTGCAGTGCTTCAGGTGCCAAGACCTAAACCATATCGCTGCATACTGCATCATGACGATAAGATGCAGGAAGTGCGCTGAAGCCCATGACCCGAGGTCCTGCGGACTAAAACCGCACATAAGGTGTGCGCTGTGCGGCAAAAACCACACAGCGGGTTACCAAGGTTGCGAGGTCCACAAAAGACACTCACAGCAGGCAAAGGGCACAAAGGCCGGACTCCACACATGCAAACAAAACACAACCACCAAAACAGGTCACACAAAGAAACAAAACACATCAACACACACTGACAATGCTTGGGTAAAACCAAGACCAGACACACCAAGGGCAACATACGCAGGAGTGTTTTCTCCTACGAGAAGCCATGAAAACGTAGCCCTATCACCACAACACCAAACCCACAAGAACAACACTGGGAAACACACAACTACAACGACCCGGTCCACCAATACAGAGGAAGCCGTAGGGAACCTCACGCTCAGTCCACCCCCTCGGATCAGGTGTCAGGGATTATGGTCCAGACCATGACCCTCGTCACAGAAATGATGAAGGAATTCAGGGAGGCCCAGAAGTAGAACACGCAGATCCTCGTTGCCCTTCAGGCAGCAGTCCAGCAGTCGCTTCCCTTCGCAACTTCTTCAGTAGTTTCAAAACCCCATCATGGATAGACGACCAAACATCCAAGGCCTGACAATGTTTGTCTTTAACGCAGACAGCATTGTTAATCAAGAGGTCGAGTTCAGAGAACTCATGAAGGAGTTCTCCATCGACATATGCATGATGGGGGAAACCCACCTAAAACCGGGAATAAAATCGATAGTCCCCAACAATGTTAGCTACCGTAAGCACAGGCCAACCCAAGGCGGAGGAGTGGCCATTCACATAAAAAGGAGGGATCCCCCACCACCAGGTATTCTTACCAGCTACTAATGAAATCGAAGCAGTGGCTGGGGAAGTAACCACTGCCACCGGACCACTAACTATTGTTGCAATCTACCGACCCCCACAAGACGAAATAGATGAGGGAAACATAGCTGCTCTAGGGCAAATTGAAGGCAAACTTACACTACTGCCCATTAAAATTGCTACACCAAGAAGAAATGCAGATGATAAACGAGTATTCATTGGACAAATATATTATACTAGAACTAACATGTGATTACATTTTCACGCAATTTGGGTGCATAGATCCTGAGAAATCAGTACCCAGAACATCCACCTCTGGCCGTAATAACGGCCTTGATACGCCTGGGCATTGAGTCAAACAGAGCTTGGATGGCGTGTACAGGTACAGCTGCCCATGCAGCTTCAACACGATACCACAGTTCATCAAGAGTAGTGACTGGCGTACTGTGACGAGCCAGTTGCTCGGCCACCATTGACCAGACGTTTTTAGTTAGTGAGAGATCTGGAGAATGTGCTGGCCAGGGCAGCAGTCGAACGTTTTCTGTATCCAGAAAGGCCCGTACAGGACCTGCAACATGCGGTCGTGCATTATCCTGCTGAAATGTAGGATTTCGCAGGGATCGAATGAAGGGTAGAGCCACGGGTCGTAACACATCTGAAATATAACGTCCACTGTTCAAAGTGCCGTCAATGCCAACAAGAGGTGACCGAGACATGTAACCAATGGCACCCTATACCATCACGCCAGTATGGCGATGACGAATACACACTTCCAATGTGCGTTCATCGCAATGTCGCCAAACACGGATGCGACCATTATGATGCTGTAAAAAGAACCTGGATTCATCCAAAAAAAATGACGTTTTGCCATTCATGCACCCAGGTTCGTCGTTGAGTACACAATCGCAGGCGCTCCTGTCTGTGATGCAGCATCAAGGATAACCACAGCCATGGTCTCCAAGCTGATAGTCCATGCTGCTGCAAACGTCGTCGAACTGTTCGTGCAGATGGTAGTTGTCTTGGAAAAGTCCCCATCTGTTGACTCACTGATCGAGACGTGGCTGCACGATCCGTACAGCCATGCGGATAAGATGCCTGTCGTCTCGATTGCTAGTGATACGATACCCTCCTGAACCCACCGATTCCACATTTTGCTAACAGTCATTGGATCTCGACCAACGCGAGCAGCAATGTCAACACAAAAGTTTTGTCTCAAGTACAGATAGTGTTGAGGATCAGTGGACAAAGTTCAAAACCGTCGTACATAATGCGTTAGATGAGTATGTGCCAAGCAAGATCGTAAGAGATGGAAAAGAGCCACCGTGGTACAACAACCGAGTTAGAAAACTGCTGCGGAAGCAAAGGGAACTTCACAGCAAACATAAACATAGCCAAAGCCTTGCAGACAAACAAAAATTACGCGAAGCGAAATGTAGTGTGAGGAGGGCTATGCGAGAGGCGTTCAATGAATTCGAAAGTAAAGTTCTATGTACTGACTTGGCAGAAAATCCTAAGAAATTTAGGTCTTATGTCAAAGATGTAGGTGGATCAAAACAAAATGTCCAGACACTCTGTGACCAAAATGGTACTGAAACAGAGGATGACAGACTAAAGGCCGAAATACTAAATGTCTTTTTCCAAAGTTGTTTCACAGAGGAGGATTGCACTGTAGTTCCTTCTCTAGATTGTTGCACAGATGACAAAATGGTAGATATCGAAATAGATGACAGAGGGATAGAGAAACAATTAAAATCGCTCAAAAGAGGAAAGGCCTCTGGACCTGATGGGATACCAGTTCAATTTTACACAGAGTACGCGAATGAACTTGCCCCCCTTCTTGCAGCGGTGTACCATAGGTCTCTAGAAGAGCGTAGCGTTCCAGAGGATTGGAAAAGGGCACAGGTCATCCCCGTTTTCAAGAAGGGACGTCGAACAGATGTGCAGAACTATAGACCTATATCTCTAACGTCGATCAGTTGTAGAATTTTGGTACACGTATTGTGTTCGAGTATAATGACTTTTCTGGAGACTAGAAATCTACTCTGTAGGAATCAGCATGGGTTTCGAAAAAGACGGTCATGTGAAACCCAGCTCGCGCTATTCGCCCACGAGACTCAGAGGGCCATAGACACGGGTTCCCAGGTAGATGCTGTGTTTCTTGACTTCCGCAAGGCGTTCGATACAGTTCCCCACAGTCGTTTAATGAACAAAGTAAGAGCATATGGACTATCAGACCAATTGTGTGATTGGATTGAGGAGTTCCTAGATAACAGGACGCAGCATGTCATTCTCAATGGAGAGAAGTCCTCCGAAGTAAGAGTGATTTCAGGTGTGCCGCAGGGGAGTGTCATAGGACCGTTGCTATTCACAATATACATAAATGACCTTGTGGATGACATCGGAAGTTCACTGAGACTTTTTGCAGATGATGCTGTGGTGTATCGAGAGGTTGTAACAATGGAAAATTGTACTGAAATGCAGGAGGATCTGTAGCGAATTGACGCATGGTGCAGGGAATGGCAATTGAATCTCAATGTAGACAAGTGTAATGTGCCGCGAATACACAGAAAGATAGATCCTTGATCATTTAGCTACAAAATAGCAGGTCAGCAACTGGAAGCAGTTAATACCATAAATTATCTGGGAGTACGCATTAGGAGTGATTTAAAATGGAATGATCAAATAATGTTGATCGTCGGTAAAGCAGATGCCAGACTGAGATTCATTGGAAGCATCCTAAGGAAATGCAATCCGAAAACAAAGGAAGTAGGTTACAGTACGCTTGTTCACCCACTGCTTGAATACTGCTCAGCAGTGTGGGATCTGTACCAGATAGGGTTGATAGAAGATATAGAGAAGATCCAATGGAGAGCAGCGCGCTTCATTACAGGATCATTTAGTAATCGCGAAAGCATTACGGAGATGATAGATAAACTCCAGTGGAAGACTCTGCAGGAGAGATGCTCAGTAGCTCGGTACGGGCTTTTGTCAAAGTTTCGAGAACATACCTTCACCGAAGAGTCAAGCAGTATATTGCTCCCTCCTACGTATATCTCGCGAAGAGACCATGAGGATAAAATCAGAGAGATTAGAGCCCACACAGAGGCATACCGACAATCCTTCTTTCCACGAACAATATGAGACTGGAATAGAAGGGAGAACCGATAGAGGTACTCAAGGTACCCTCCGCCACACACCGTCAGGTGGCTTGCGGAGTATGGATGTAAATGTAGATGTAGATACGATAAACCGCAATCGCGATAGGCTACAGTCCGACCTTTATCAAAGTCAGAAACGTGATTTCTCCTCCTTACACGAGGCATAACAATAACGTTTCACCAGGCAATGCTGGTCAACTACTGTTTGTGTATGAGAAATCGGTTGGAAACTTTCCTCATGTCAGCACGTTGTAGGTGTCGCCACCTGCGCAAACCTTGTGTGAATGCTCTGAAAAGCTAATCATTTGCATATCACAGCATCTTCTTCGTGAAGGTTAAATTTCGCGTCTGTAGCACGTCCTCTTCGTGGTGTAGCGATTTTAATGGGCAGTAGTGTATAATAGGTGGTGACTTCAATGCCAGACACCTAGATTGGAACTAGAGTAACCTCCAGAGCAGGCGCCAAACTGCAACGACTAGCATGCGACCACCACTTCGAGCTTTCCAAAAAATGGAGGTAGGCCCGACGTGTTAGACATAGCCTTCACTTGGAGGATCGCGGGGTTTGTGGCTGCAAGGACAGTCAACAGAATGTCCTCCGACCACAACCCACTGATTCTAGAGATCGATGTGAGAGAATGGGTAGCACTCCCACGGTACCAGATGTCTTACAAACGTACAGACTGGGAGCGATACCGCCTCTGATATCGCTCGCGCTCCGCCACCTACTGCTGAAACAGTAGAACAAGCGCTACACGATCTAACAGGTTCCATCTTGCAAGCAGCGAAAGAGGCCACACCCCCCGTAAAGGGACGGGCCACCCCCGCAAATACAGCTCCCGGAACATTTGCTAGCTCAAATTCGACATAAGAACAGAGTGGCAAAAGAGTGGAACATCACCAGAAATCAGACCACCAGGAGGCTGCTCAATCGTCTTCAGAGAGAGCAGAAGGTCGTGCTCAATGAGCTCAGAAACCAGCAATGGCAAAACCGCCTCACAGCTCTGGAAGTAGACGATATGGGAAGCAACCAAGCAATTCACAAAAAGACGCGCTAGGATGACGCCACTGCATGGCGAGTGGGGTCTGGCCTACAGCCATGCTGAAAAGGCCATCACCCTCGCTGACTCCTTCGAGAAGCAGTTTCAAGTGGCAGAAACCCGGGATGAAGAACATAGTCCATCATCAACTGGTCGTCTTCCTCAAAGCTGAGGAGGACCCAGAGGACGAACCCACACTTTTCGCCCCCAAGGATGTGGCAAAAGTAATTAGGTCCCTCCCCATAAAAAAGTCGCCGGGATACAACAGTGTCACCAATCAGTTAGTTAAAAACCTCCCACCCTTGGCGATTGCACACCTCGCGAACGTCTTCAACGAGTGGTCGCGATACACAAACCAGGGAAAGACCCTCCATTCCCGCAGCACTACAGGTAAAAAAAAATGGTTCAAATGGCTCTGAGCACTATGGGACTCAACTGCTGAGGTCATTAGTCCCCTAGAACTTAGAACTAGTTAAACCTAACTAACCTAAGGACATCACAAACATCCATGCCTGAGGCAGGATTCGAACCTGCGACCGTAGCGGTCTTGCGGTTCAGGACTGCAGCGCCTTTAACCGCACGGCCACTTCAGCCGGCCACTACAGGTCAATTAGCCTCTTGCCAACTCTCAGCAAGATCTATGAGCGCCTCCTGTTAAAGCCCATTCAGGAACATATTACCAGAGAGCAACTTCTGCTAGATTTCCAATTCAGATTCCGGCAGAACCACTCTGCCCCATGACAGATCATGAGAGTGGTTGAAGCAGCCACAGAGGGCTTCAATCACAGAGGCTAGTGCAGGACAGTGCTACTAGACGTAGCCAAACCTTTGACTCAGTATGGCATAGAGGGCCACACCACAAGTTATACTCACAAGGGTTCCCTGGAATCATAGTTAAGCAGATCAAAATCTATCTCACGAATAGGAGTTTCTCGGTCAAAGTATAAACCGCCACCTCAACCAAAAATCATATTCGTGCTGGGGTGCCACAGGGACCGGTCCTGGGGCCCGTTTTGTACAGTCTGTACACTGCGGACACACCAACTGCTCCCCTGGTGCACACAGTGCAGTATGCAGGTGGCACAGCCTTCTACACACAAAATGCAAATAAAGACCTGGTCATCCGTAGGCTACAAATGGTTCTAAATGACACAGAAACTCAACGCCCCCACCCCCCTCTACCTTCACCCAAACTGAACCCAACTCCCCTGGTGCAGAACCGCCAAGTACCTTGGCATAACCTTGGCTCTCGTCTTATGTGGAAACCCCAAATAGACGGGGTCCACAGGAAGGTCTGTGCCAGAATGTCCATCCTATATCCAATCCTAATCTCAACCAGTTCCCTTCCCTGCTCTGTGGGTGTGAATGTATATCAGGCCCTGATACAGCCAGTAACGGGGTATGCATTCCCTGTCTGGGTATATGCGGCGAAGCAGCACCTGGACAAACTCCAGAAGCTGCAGAACCACACCTTCAGGAGGGCACTGCGTCTACCCCTCAGATTCCCTATTGACGATCTGCATGCTGCAGCTGAAATCCCACTTCTAAAAGAGCGTTTCCAAGATCTGGCAAGGGTCTTCTATGAAGGCTCTTCCAGGTCAGAAAACGTCCTCATCCACTCCCTAGGTCGGTATGCCATGTCCCACGACAAGCACAAACGCCCAATGACAATCTTCGAGGACCAAGTCGAAGAGAAAATCTGTATATCCAATTCTTGATCCTTCTCCCTTCCCCATAATATCAATCATCTCGCCAACCCCCAGCAAGTACCAGACACAAACAGAAAAATCATCACATCACGCAGACAACCAAAAATCACAGAAATAAACGCACACACAAGTGCAAAGTGGAGTAAAAGCGGTAAGGCTACAAACTCCCCCACAGACTTACCCAAAGAGGGGAAAGTATTAGATGAGAGTGACTGAGGATTCCCAGTCTCATTCTGTCTTCATCTTCATCTTCGTTGCGTAAGGTCGATTTCCTTGTTCTCGCTCGTGTGCGTTAATCGTTAGTTTGTTCGTCCTGACCTAAAGTGAAGCATTCAGCGGCAGTGACGGCAAGCGGCAGAGACCATTAGAGGAGGATGGAGCATAACCTGTTTAAATACAGATTCAAATCAGAAACTACAACTTGTTTTTTACTCAGAATTTCGTACTATTGAACACATGTCGTCCTATTGTTTCAGCGTATATCCAACAAATAGCTGATGAACAAAGTGCTGAGATGCATCAGCGCCAGCAGTAGCTGTCCATAGGCACACCAAGGCAAATATCTCACAGATGGGTGACAGGTTCAGGGCATCCCTTGATTTGAGTTATGTCATGTATCTGAATGTAAATAACATATGGGCATGCCATGCAACAATCACTGCTGATTGAGGAGTTTCGACAGGTGCCTGAGGATGAATCAAGGGAATTAGGTGGAAAAATCAAGGGGGTTATGTTGGTTGATTTTGATGTGGGGTATGTGGTGAAGACAGAACTCAAATACCATATTAATTTGCATGATTTGCCACTGTGTCCAGAGCAACTTCTCTGGTGAGGAGGCTTCACCCCAAAATAACTGATAACAATGCTGGGGAATAAGTGGAGATATACGATTCATTCTGTATTCTCCAACAGTATCTCAGATTCAAGATGAAGCTGGTTAGAATCACATCTCCTTCAAGCAGTCCCTCTGAATGAAGGAGTATATTGACTTGAATCTGAGGCAGAGAGCTTCCACAATGAGTGACTTTGAGAATGAGTTTTTAAAATTAATGAATAAATAAATTTTCTGCAAAACAATGCTGAATTTGAGGGAATATCGTGAAATTTTGATCAACACCAAATGGGATGGGCTTTGGAGAGTGATAGAATGCATTGTCAGACCAAATTTTAAACGTGTCACAACATTCATTAAGAACTTGTTGCTGTTGGGATGGCAAAGGTAGCAGTAGTTTTCACGAGATCTATCTGTGTGGAGATGTGCATACTAAACCTGTCCAAATTCCACACATACTGCTTTCATTATGAGTTTGTGATACCTCATTCCACTGATCCTAAGTTACATCATATGGATACAGACAGCATCATATATTGGGTGATGAACTGCAATCCATATGAATTAATGAGGTACCATGGTAATGAATTCCACATGTCATCTTACATGGCCAATAACTCTGTTGGTATAGTCACAGAACAAGAAGCTTATTGACCTTATGAAAGATGAGGTGAATGCACTGCTGATTGTTTGTGGGTCTGTAATCAAAAATGTATGTTTATGGCAGGTTGGAAGGTGACACCCAGAGACAGGCTAATGGTGTGAACCATATGATATTGAGATCTCTCTATCAAAGACTATTTGCAGTGCCTGACAATGGTGTTCACAGTGCTTCACCGCAGCCACTGCATATGGTATGGAAAACTAGTATTCAATCAAGACGACATGAGGTGTACACTGTGCTGCAGTCTAAAATCGGCCTGGTGTGTGTGTGTGTGTGTGTGTGTGTGTGTGTGTGTGTGTGTGTGTGTGTGTGCTGTGAGAAAAGTTAAAAAAGTAAAATGTACTGAGAAATGTATAAAAGCATAAGCAAATATATATCATCTAAATAATTATTTGTTCATAGACAGCATGGGTGTACTATGTACACACATGTAAATATATCTATGTACAATGTGTGTCATGTAAATAAGATAGTTTTTAAAGTTTCACATGGCACTAGCTGTCAAAGACTAATTAGTTTTTAAGTGTATATAGCTCACAGTCCATCAGAATTATTGTAAAGCGTATGCTGTTGGGGCCATGAAATTAAACTGTAGTAAAAAAGTATCTCTGCATTAGTTTATAAAACAATTGTAAAATATTCCCATTTAGTGCTACTGGAAAAAATGTAAAAATATTCTCAGTCAGTTTTACTGTTGAGATGTTTGTTTTTTCCTTGCTTTAGTGATAGCATATACGTTAAAAGTGTCTATGAATTGAAATATCAGAGCCAAATTGTATGTCATGAACTGAACTGTACCTTAAGAACTGATCTCCACCTCAAGAACTAAATTGTATTTCCAGAATGGAAATTTATCTCAAAAATAAAATTGTATCTGTATTAATTGAATAAATGAATGTCTTTGTGGTTATTATTTACAAAAAACACCATTCCCCTATTGCTTTGTGTATATAAATGATGTTCAGGACACAAATGACATTGGTTTTGAAAATGAAGGTGAAGTTCAATACGGAAGATAATAAAATATACAGAAAGGCTGCACGGGATTACTCCTATTGTGCAACACGAATTGGCTTATGGGAGCAGGACATATAGCAAACATGTCTAAAATTATATTGCCAGCCAGTACTTGAAGAAAACCAACCAAAGTGGGAACAGGTTGAAGAAAAGTCATACACAGATTGCGAGGTAAAAATTCATTTATTTGTCATCCAGCTAAAAGTAATTTTACATTTTCATAAGCAGACACAGCAACACAATTTTCACACATCTTCCTGAGTCGATGGAGAGCAGGAAACCTGTAGAATTCTGGGTCTTGAATAGCAGCGAACATAAGATTCGGTGCACCCATGCCATCTTCTCCTTCCCCTTGATGTATATGATGGTCGAATAGTCGAAGTGACATCATCATATGTTTATAGGGGATACCGGTGAATTTCGCAACAACCTTTTCTTCTCCTCCACATTTAGCTTACTTTAAATTGGTCTAAATTTGTAAATAGTTTGACATGTCCTATATCCTTGTAAAAAGAGACCTATGGATGAATAAAGCTACTACTACGAAGGTTGGAACTTTAATAGTAGCAACTATTTATTTACTGCTCATACAAAATAGATACGTGTTTCAAAGTTTTACTGACCTTCAGAGCAGTCACCAGCATTGTGCATAACCCATTGTCAGCGATGTGGAAGCCATAGGATATACTTAGCAGCGCCATTTGTGTTGACAGTTTGAGTGGTGCGGTCTATTGCCTGACGAATTTGTAGCAGTTCTGAAGCGAATGCCGTGAAGTGTTTCCTTCAATTTAGAAATCGAGTTTAACTCACGAGGGCTTAAGTCATGGGAGTGCTGTAGGTGGTATAGCACTCACCAGCCCCATCAGTCGAACAAATCAGTAATAGCTTGCACTGTATGTGCTTGAGCATTGTCCTGCAAAATGATGGGCAGGCCCTGTAGAAAGTGTCATCACTTCTGTCTCTAAGCTGGTCGTAGGTTGTGTTCCAAAAATGAACAGCATAGAGACAGAAGTGAGGACACTTTCTGCAGGACCTGACTATCATTTTGCAGGACAATGCTCAAGCACGTACAGTGCAAGCTATTACTAATTTGTTCGACTGATGGGGCTGCTAAGTGGTATACCACCTACTGCATTCCCCTGACTTAAGCCTTCGTGAGCTAAACTCGATTTCTAAACTGAAGGAAACACTTCATGGCATTCGCTTCAGAATTCCTACAAATTCGTCAGGCAATAGACCGCGCCACTCGAACTGACAACACAAGTGGCACTGCTAAGATTATCCTACAACTTCCACATCACTGGCAATGGGCTATACACAATGCTGGTGACTACTTTGAAGCTCAGTAAAACTTTGAAACATGTAAACAAGTAGTTGGCAATTGTAAAGTTCCGAGCCTTGTACTACTACTACATTTCACATCCTTGAAAGAACACAGTGATTCAATGCTGCCTGAGGGTGTCTCTATTATTCTGGCATCTTCTGTGTATACTACAAATGTAACATATTTCAATATGAAGTGTCTATGTTCATCATAATAGAAACCATGAAGTAAAGCTATAGGTTATTAAAAAATTGTAACATCTTACTTGGCTGATGTAACTATGGTACAGACATCATTATTTATTACTAGTAATTTCACCTATACTTCTAACACAATACATCTTAATTGATGGTGGTCCATCAATCTGTCATTGTGTATTTGACTCACAGTGCTTAAAGCAGGGCTCATACTTTGAAATGAGTTCATTCCTTTTAAGCAAATTGAGTCTGTGCATACAAAGTGAGCAGGGAACATGTAGTAATCGAGAGCATTCAAGTTGTAATGACTCTTCATATAAATAACCAAAAGCACATTAGAAAAATTTTGTGATTTCACCCACTGAAACATTTTGTAAGCAGTAACATTCTCTTTCACCAGTGAATTCATAGTCTTGAAGGCTAATTGTTGTAACATAAATATTCTTGAATAAGGCAGAGTTGCACAGTCACTATTTAGCTTTAGTAGCTGTGAAATACCGATATTAGTGAGGTGATGAGAGCATGGGTGCAATTTTGATATCAAATTAATTATGCACATTAATTAACTGATCAATTAATTAGCCCAATCACCTGATAATATCATGGGTTTTCCCCAGCCGGTATGTACGTCTCTTTCCCCTCCCCTGGAAATCCTGGGAAACTGAAATTTTGGAGGGGAAATTCAAAAAATGAAGGGAAATTTAAATTTATTAGAGGGAATGTCAAATTTTGTGATCACTTCGATATTTGGAGACCAACTGACCTAGTTCACAAGACCACCGCAGGGCGCTGTTGGCCCTCTCCTCTCACCTCCCCCATTTGGGAAGACTTCCTCTGTGCTGGGCCGCTGTTTAGGATGGAAATAAGTCTTCGTTTTGTATGTAGAGCAGAATATTCTTTATTTAAACAATTTTGGTTGCTGCTAGACAGTAGCTTATGCCACATTTGTCAATAACTGTAGGATGTGGAGAGGATATTTTCTCTATTAGTCTAGCAGAGAGAACTAAAGAGTTGCTCCAGCCAGTCTAGCCAATACCCCTATATGGGAAGTAATCACAGGAGTGTAAGCTGTAACTGAAGTACAGGGGAGTAGTCTCCTGCTGCTCTGTATGTGAATAGCTGCTGCTGGGAAGAACATAAGGATGAGTAATAATACTATTAGAATGGCAACCCACTTTCTCACTATGCCTGTTTTTTTTCCTTTATTGTGATTTCATTCCCCAGCCCCATATGATCACAGAAGGACTGTCAGTGGCACTCTCCATCGCTCTTCAGCCAAGTGACAGTATAAATAGAAAGATGAAATGATACACATAAAAGGCGATAAAAAGGGGACATAACAACATAACAAGGGGAGACAGTGGGGCTTAAAATATACACTCACAAGGAGATATTCATTGTTGAACAGTTTAAAAAGTCCACATAAAGATAATAAACACAGATGGCGATTTGCAGAGCACATAAAATACACTGAAGTCACATGCACAAGTGAAAAGTTGGGCACACTATTAATACATTCCAGAATGATGACACTTTAAAACCACTGCACAGGACGGAGCACACACGACAAAGAATAAAACCCACCGGGAGGGACTTGCTGAGGGAGGAGAGGCCTGTGAGAAGGGAAAAGAGGGGACAAGAAAGGACAGTGGGGTAGGAGGGGGTCGAGGGGTTGGGATGAAAAGAAAGTGGGTCAGGGGGCGCACTAAGGAGCAGGAGATGGGTGCAGTGGGAGACAGAGAGGGAAGACAAGTCAGGAGGGAGCACAGAGATACGGAAGGGGTGCGCTGGAAAGGGAGGGAGTGGAGGAGGGAGGAAAACTACTCAGGGGAAGGGAAGAGGAGGGCAGAGTGATCCCTGAGGAGTGGGAGGGGGGAAGGTAGAACTAGAGTTGGTAAGAGGGGTAGATATCATGGTGAAGCTCATCATGCGGGAGGGATAGGTGCTGGAAGTTGCCTTGGGAAAGAAGGTGGAGGGCGTGGAGATGGAGAGAGGGGGGGGGGGCAACAATGGTGAAGGCAATGGGCTGGGGGTAGAGAGGATAGAAGACACCAGGAGGTGGGGTGGATCGAGTCTGCGGACGATGTACAGGGTGTGGATGTGTTTGAGTAAAAGAAGAAGATGTGGGATGGGGATGAGGTCGTAGAGGATCTGTGTGGGGGACAGGAGGCAGAGTGCATGGCGTTCAAGGATTTGGAGGGCTTTATAGAATCTGGGAGGGGCGGAAATCTAGGAGACGCTGGCATAACAAAGGATGGGGCAGATCAAGGATTTGTAGATGTGAAGGATGGTGGAACGATGCCGTTCCCGTGTCCAGCTGAAGAGGAGTTTCAGGAGGCAGCATCTATTGCGGACTTTTTCTTGGATCGTAAGGAGATGGGGAGTCTCTGTACCTGTAACCCCTCGCTCGCTGTGGCAGCCAGCTGTTAATTATTCCAGTCTCACAAAAGTAGTTCTGTTCTTCTCAGCAGGACTGGGCACTTAAATGTGTTGGGGTAAATACCAGGATGTTGAACAATATGCTTCCCCCCAGCCCTCCTGCAAACCGAAACGTGTTTTCGAAATATTCCAAAAAGCTGACACAGTGGGCAATAACCAAATACCTGTCTACTGACCAACACATCCCACACGTGTACAAGTCTGAAGACCTAGGCTTCCTTCAGCATACAGCCCTATAGAAGTGTTCCTATTGAGAACCAGTTGAAGGAAGACGATGTTCTTTTTGAAGAACACTATTCAGAACTGACATTTGAAGCTGACCACAGAAGGATTCTACTGCTGTTATTGTACATTTTGCATAAAGACCGCGAAAATAAGATACGAGAAATTAGTGTTAGTCTACCTATTTAGACGTCAGTCCATCCATTTATAGGTCCGCAAAACTCATGGGAGAATATTGTATCTTATTTAACGAGAAAATCAAAAGTCAGAACTTATACTGCTGATCATCGCTTTGTGCAAGCCTTCGTATTAGGCCCTAATTTTCTCATTACAATCACTTCACGAGACGTATGAAAGAGGTTGTAGTATGTCTGCCCACAATACTTAGAAGAAACGGTATAGGGCTCACCCCTAAAATCCCCTTTCGTCAGAGTATTGTTTACTTGCCGTATTCTCACAAGTCTTCCAGTCTCCGATCTACAGCAATTGAATGAACCTGATTTCGATGTGTAAGAGATGCCTCCGCCAAGTTAAAAACCTCTGCTAATTCATTCCAATTATTCTCCACTTATTATTGCTCCACTTATTCTCGTGATTTAAATGGGAAAAAGTTGTCAGATTATAGTGCTCACAGACAGAAGAATGGCCTGAAAGCAGTTGCGTTTCTGCCTTGTACACCTAAGTATTTCTCTTCAGTACTCATACTGAATTATGAGGCAGGACTGATAGAGAAAGGAGAGAAGATTTGAAGAATAATAGCCCATTTCGTCACAGGCTTGTTTAGTAAGCTCAACCTGCATCTTTGAATCGTTAGCCTCATTCTGTTTATGTTTAGTAGACATAGACTGTGAAGAAGATTTTTGGTTCAGTGCAAGAAAATCCCCCACAATTGCCAGCATCTCTGATGGTGCACTCCTTCCAACTGCCCCCCCCCCCCCTTCCCCCCTCTCCGCTCAGAGGGAGGTCGTACACACTTTAAATGATTGTTTACACCTCAGGTCACATCTCCTGAATACCTGAAAGAGGGATCAATTGGCAATTTGGGGAGGTAACAGCTTAGGCAATCACCCCTCCCTGGGCCTGTCCTGTACCAGGGAATACATGCAAACCCTACCCGTCGACCCAGGGTTGGGAATTATGCTTTACCAAGTCACTTGTTACATATCAGATGGATGAACCAGCCTTCAGGAGCACACAGGGAGGAAGAAGAAAAAGAGTAACCTAAAATGCTGAAGCGGAGGAAGGATAGGAGAAGGAACAGAAAAGTAATATTGTTTCTGTCTAGGCAAAGGCACCACACAAAGTAAATGCTGTAAGAATGGCAATGGGTAAGGGTAAATCTGTGGCTGTGATTTACTGGTCTAGAAAAGCCTTTGACTGCGTGCTTCAGTTGTTAATATGGCATGCTTAAGAACCCGATGTACCTGAACATTATGTGAGCATTTTGCAAATATGTACAATAATGTTAGTATGCATGTCTGGGGTTCAGAAGGACAATGGGAGAGTTTCAATGTAAATGTTGGAGTATATCTATACAGAACTCTAGTGCCCACTCCTGTTAAATATTATTATGAATTATCAGAGTACCTCACTATAAAAGTCACCAGAATATTTTGTAAGCTGATGACATGGTATTGATATAAGACGAACAAAACAGTCAAGAGTTGCTGGAGAAGTGGTGAGAGGCATTAGAGTGCTGGTATGACCATCAGCACAACTACTACAGAATACAGAATTAGGTAGGATTGATCTTTTCAGGTCTCTGTCCAATTAAAAGGAACCAAATCAAGAGAAAGTATACAGAAGAGCTATTAGTCCTACAGTGAGGTATAGGTCACAGGGAAGAGACATCAGAAAAAAGTACACTCAAAGGAGATGCATTAACTGTGATGTCTCAAGTGGGATCATCCTTAAGGATAAGATCCTTAATGAATATATAAGGGGTAGTTTGGAACCTGCAATCTGATCCATAATGGGTACTGTTTTCAGACAAAAATGGTATGGTTACATTTTATGCAGACTAGATGACTCATCTTATGCAGAACAGATGACTTAAGTCTCTAGCCACTTGGCAGACATTTGTTTAAAAGTATATAAAGAAGATGGAGATTGGTCTAACAATGTGCATACCCCAAACAAAATGGTGCCTCAAGGTCAGATAAACCAAACCTATGTAACAAGATTGTGAGAAGGAGGAAGACGAGGAGGAGGGGGAGGAAGAGATGACAAGTCTCTATTCTAAAATTAAGGGCCTATTATGTGCAACAACAGTACTAATGTGCCATGTAGTCCAGCAACACGTTACTTTACTGATATGACCCCTTAAAGGCTAATGCATAAACCATATCAGGAACTAATGATTTCAGGATTTTATTGCAATATTTTAGTAAGTTTTGATGTGTTTATCTTGTCTGGTTTTGTCATATGACTGTTAAGAGTTAATTGTGGTAAAGGTTGGTGACAAACCAATAGATTTAGATCATTGTATGAGGATGACAACAGTTTTTATTCAATGACCAGGTCTTTGAACAGGCCAAGGATGTGATCTGGTGACCCTCTTCCTTCATACTCTTTATTGTTTTTATAGGCACTGGAGGAGATACGGCTTTTGCTTACAAGAAGTACTTCTGTCTGCTAGGGCCTAGAGTAGTGTTGCCCTATCTGCTCACTGTAGGTTTAAGTAATAATACCAATGAATGAGGAAAGGTTGAAACATTGAAGAGGATTTCATTCCTTTACTAAAATAATTTTATCGTGAAGCAAAATAGAAACTATATCCAATGACATCTTGCAGGTTATTCTTTAGGCAGTTAGTCATTATTCATTATGTACACTCCTGGAAATGGAAAAAAGAACACATTGACACCGGTGTGTCAGACCCACCATACTTGCTCTGGACACTGCGAGAGGGCTGTACAAGCAATGATCACACGCACGGCACAGCGGACACACCAGGAACCGCGGTGTTGGCCATCGAATGGCGCTAGCTGCGCAGCATTTGTGCACCGCCGCCGTCAGTGTCAGCCAGTTTGCTGTGGCATACGGAGCTCCATCGCAGTCTTTAACACTGGTAGCATGCCGCGACAGCGTGGACGTGAACCGTATGTGCAGTTGACGGACTTTGAGCGAGGGCGTATAGTGGGCATGCGGGAGGCCGGGTGGACGTACCGCCGAATTGCTCAACACGTGGGGTGTGAGGTCTCCACAGTACATCGATGTTGTCGCCAGTGGTCGGCGGAAGGTGCACGTGCCCGTCGACCTGTGACTGGACCACAGTGACGCACGGATGCACGCCAAGACCGTAGGATCCTACGCAGTGCCGTAGGGGCCGCACCACCACTTCCCAGCAAATTAGGGACAGTGTTGCTCCTGGGGTATCGGCGAGGACCATTCGCAACCGTCTCCATGAAGCTGGGCTACGGTCCTGCACACCGTTAGGCCGTCTTCCGCTCACGCCCCAACATCGTGCAGCCCGCCTCCAGTGGTGTCGCGACAGGCGTGAATGGAGGGACGAATGGAGACGTGTCGTCTTCAGCGATGAGAGTCGCTTCTGCCTTGGTGCCAATGATGGTCGTATGCGTGTTTGGTGCCGTGCAGGTGAGCGCCACAATCAGGACTGCATACGACCGAGGCACACAGGGCCAACACCCGGCATCATGGTGTGGGGAGCGATCTCCTACACTGGCCGTACACCACTGGTGATGGTCGAGGGGACACTGAATAGTGCATGGTACATCCAAACCGTCATCGAACCCATCGTTCTACCATTCCTAGACCGGCAAGGGAACTTGCTGTTCCAACAGGACAATGCAATTCTGCATGTATCCTGTGCCACCCAACGTGCTCTAGAAGGTGTAAGTCAACTACCCTGGCCAGCAAGATCTCCGGATCTGTCCCCCATTGAGCATGTTTGGGACTGGATGAAGCGTCGTCTCACACGGTCTGCACGTCCAGCACGAACGCTGGTCCAACTGAGGCGCCAGGTGGCAATGGCATGGCAAGCCGTTCCACAGGACTACATCCAGCATCTCTACGATAGTCTCCATGGGAGAATAGCAGCCTGCATTGCTGCGAAAGGTGGATATACACTGTACTAGTGCCGACATTGTGCATGCTCTGTTGCCTGTGTCTATGTGCCTGTGGTTCTGTCAGTGTGATCATGTGATGTATCTGACCCCAGGAATGTGTCAATAAAGTTTCCCCTTCCTGGGACAATGAATTCACGGTGTTCTTATTTCAATTTCCAGGAGTGTATATACACTTAAGTGATATACACTAAATCTGCTTGTGGTAAGAATTTTCACATTGGCGTGATATACACTGTTGGGTCACACTACAATTGACACCTCCTTTCTGTGATGGATACATTGTATATCCATTTGTCACATGATGTGCATAGTATGTGGTGTGTTTTTGACTAATATGATATAATCTTCTTGTAAACACACACTGTGGGGAAAGTGAATCATAAATGAATTAATGACTCTATCATGGAAACTAAAACTATTTGTGTACTCGTGCAATTGATTCCCTAGGTGAACACTAAATACAGTGGTGTGGGAAGGCTGGGCAATATGCTGCAACTGAACAGTTGATCATCCAGATAAGTCGAGGAGGGGGGGGGGGGGGGGGAGGAGCTGGATGGGGAGGGGTATGACATGACTATGTGCATGAGAGTAGTTCTCTGACTACCAATCAATTCTATTAAAACCACACATCAATAACAGTCTCCATTTCCACAATATTTGCGGTGCAAGTTTTAGGTGACTCACCCTGTATAATCATGACCTCAGTGGAGTTATTTTGTCTTCTCCCATAAGAGAGCTGGAGAGAAAATGCTGCACAAGTATAGTCTGTCCTCAAAATAAAAAGCAAGCAGTGCTCATTGTACAGGAAGATGCCTCTCCTGGAAGAATGCTACAGCTGCCCTACAGGATGACTAAGAGTCAATTTCCTCTGCGACAGTGTAGAAAAGTGTGCGGAGATTTAGGTTGAATCTGTCCATATTTCTATTATTAACAACTCACATCTGTATTCAATGTAGTGCTAACACACTTTGTGGAAAATAAGCTCTGCCCCGCCCCTCCCTTCCAGTTGATTTTAGTGATGAAGTGTAGTAGAGGGAATAAGGAACTGCCAGCTTGCTCTTCATTTTGCAGACCTATGAAGGAGAGATTTGCATGACTGCAATTCAGTGACCTACCTTCCCTTGAGCTTTTACCCTCCACTCTGTTCTGACCCCCCCCTTCCCCCCCTCCCGTTCAGAACACTATTTATCCCTTAGTACGGCTCAGCTCCATGGCACTTAGACATGCTACATACATTTAATATTTGTTTTTAACTCACTCCATTTAACAGTCAACATAAATTTTATACCATTAAAGCACTGTTTCTAATAATAATCTGTGATTTTTCTATCTCCTGTAATGCAGAAATTATTAGGCATAGAGAAAAAATAAATAGGACCCTTTTTGTAGGAAATTCGATGTACCTTAATTTTGCACTGGGAAATATGTTTGCTAGAAGGCACAGTTTTAGAATTGTCGAAGGAAAACATAAAATGTAACTTTTGTCATTTTGTTAGAATCATTCCAACCATGTGACAGGTGGGATTTCTATTCTCTGCCAGTATCACATATAATCCAAGTTTAGATACTCAGTGCATTTCACCAATGGGCACACATAGTACTCTTTTTCCACATGCTCACTTACATATATTTAAAAGACACACAAAAATCATATAGAGCTCATTAAATGAAGTGCCTATGCCAAACTATAATGAAAGTGGACTCATTGCATCAGAATTAAATGACTGTCAATCCATACCGCAACAATGACTCCTTGGCTTGTTTTCACAAATGTTACTTGGTTTGATCCACTGGAATAGGCTGACTTCTGAAAATTATTTTGTTTCTAATGCTGGAGGAAACCCTCTAAATGATACCACCTGTAGAGATGCTGTAAAGCTTTGTGTTGTGCAGTCATGAAGATTATATAAGTGGGCCTTTGGCTCCAAAAGCCCATATTGATGATGTTTCATTGAATGGTCCACACACTGACACTTGTTGATGGCCCAGAATTGAAATCTGCAGCAATTTGTGGATGAGTTGCACTTATGTCATGTTGAACGATTCTCTTCAGTTGTTGTTGCTCCCATTCCTGCAAGATCTTTTTCCGGATGCAGCGATGTCAGAGATTTGATGTTTTACTAGATTTCTGATATCCACAGTACACTCATGAAATGATCATGTGGAAAAATTCCCACTTCATCATTACCTCAGAGATGCTGTGTCCCATGGCTTGTGTGGCAAATATAACACCATGTTCAAACTCACTTAAATCTTGATAACCTGCCATTGTAGCAGCATGAACTGATCTAACAACTGTGTCAGACACTTGTTGTCTTATGTAGGCATTGCCGACAGCAGTACCGTATTTTGTCTGTTTGAATATCTCTGTATTTGAATATGCATGCCTATCCACAGTATAAATGAAGACAAGTAATTGAAAACCAAAAAGTGGTGAATTTTGAGAGCTCCATAGTAGAAATGATAGATCCAATTCAAAATCCAAAATATCCAACACCAGAAAAAGCAATATCATTGCAAATTAATCTGAAAGGCAAAACTGTTGCAACAAAAAATAGCTAGGGCTAATAAGACTGAGCTGAATTGTAACATATCCACAATAGAAACAAGGACACTAAATAAAAACCCAAAACTCACTGCAGAAGAAGAGCATATATTACTGGAACTAAGCCCAAAATGCAAAAGCAATAAAGATAAAGAACAGCAGCAAACTGCTGCACAAAGGGATAAAGGAAAGCCTAGTGAATCAATGCCCATGAGAACTTTAGTAAGAAGAAAGATTACGTCTCAACATTTGGGAGATGATTTTTCATGGTACAGCCAAGGGAAGCAAAAAACTGGAAGTTAAATGTTAATGGCAAGAACATGAATATGCTAATCAAATAGAGACTGAGAATTTTATTAGTAAGCAAAAAGAGATCAAGCTCAGAATTTTGCATCAAAATCTGCAATACATGAGTAATAAAAAACTAGAAGTAGAACTACTGGCAAATGAAATATTCCCAGACATATAGTGTATAAGTGAACATGGCTTAAAAGGAAATGAAATTTGCAGTCTTACTATAAAAAACTATGTTCTTGTAAACTATTTCTGCAGATCAGAATATAGAGGTGTAGGAGTAGCAATATTTGTCCAAACAGCAGAGAATTATGATAGTAGTATGAATGATACACACAAAACTTTAGCAAATTGCAAAGAAACAGATTTTGAAATTACAGGTATGATCTACAATGAGTTAAGAGTATTCTGTATGTACCGATCACCAAGTGGCAAAATAAATCCTTTCCTCCATTCTACTAGAAAAAAACAAAATGAAAGATTGTGTAATATGTGTTGATTTTAACATTAATATGGGAAGAGAGACACAGAGAAAGCAAAAATTTGAGGAGCTGCTACTACAATACAACATGAAGGCAACTGTTACGGAACCAACTAGAGTGACTTTGAGAACTGACTCACTTATTGACAATATAATAATATAGATAGCAATGTTTATACAACAAAGGTCCTACAAACAGGAATTTCTGATCATTTTAGGCAGCTTTGTGAAGTACACGGAAATCTGAACACACAAATGGAAGATAGGAGATAGAAAGAGATGTTAGGCTTATCAGCCAACAAAATATCAACATCTTCAAAGTGATGTTAAGAAAAGAACAGTGGACGGACTCACTTCAAGCCCAAGGAACAGATGAAAAATACAATGTTTTCCAAGACACCATAACACATTACTTCAATTTAGCATTTTCAAAAACCAAGAGGAAAAGAAAAAATCTCGAAAATAAGCTATGGATCACAAAGGAAATAATAGAACAGAGAGCTACCTTAAGAGAAATGAAACCGAGAGAAAATATTGAAACCTACAGGCAGCACCAAAAGAAATACAGGCAGTTGATAAGACAAGAAAAAGAAAAATCAATTAATGAGACTATTTCAAAATCAACAAATAAAATGAGGGCAGCTTGGAATATAATTAACTTAGAGAGGGGCAAGAAAAAATACTCACAGAAAACAAATGAAATAGAAATTATGACAGTAAATAACAGAATCATCACAGATAAAATAAAAATTGCCATCCTGAATAATAACTACACAGATGCAATAGAAAAACTGAAGTATGGATATAACACCCAAGGAACTCGCCAAACTATTGTGACAGATAAGCCAAGCCACTCAATGTTCCTGAAACAAGTGTCTGAAAAGGAAGTGACAAATGTTATGAAGAAGCTGAAAGCAAAAAAAGTCCACTGGACATGATGAAGTGTCAAACTACCTAATCAAGCAGGTGGCAGCAGAAATAATTATGCCACTACTGGATGTTGCCAACTGCTCTTTCCAAGAAGGAGTATTTGCAGATAAATTCAAATTAGTTTAAGTAGTACCTGTATACAAAAAGGGAAATATGATGACCCTAACAACTACAGGCCAGTATCTTTAGCATCAGGCTTCTCCAAAATATTAGAAATTCTCATGCTAAACAGACTAACTGCTTAGTTGGAAAAACATAATGTAATAACTCCAGCACAGCACAGATATCAGAAAGCGAAACTAATGGAAATGGCAATTGAAACATAACAGAATCAATTGTACAGGCCTTGGACAACAAGATGGTAGTGTCTGGAGTTTTTTTTGATCTATCCAAGGCGTTTGACACAGTTGATCATACAGTCCTATTAAAGAAGCTAGAGAATACTGGTATTTGATGACTTGCAGCAAACTGGATAACATCATATCTAAGTAACAGGAGGCAATATGTAGCCATTAATAACTTATACAGATCAGAAGTTAGAAGCATTAAGTATGGTGTACCTCAAGGATCTGTAATGAGACCTGCTCTCTTCAATTTATTTGTTAATAATATACAAATATGTGAAAATGAAATCAAAATACTTTATGCAGATGATATGACTGTGCTAAATGTTACCTACAATTTGGAGGCACTTGAGAAAAATATATTCATATCAGTCAGTAGTACAGCACTATGGCTCTCTGAAAATGAGTTAATTATTAATCTGAAAAAACTATGTACATGGTCTTCAAAAATAAACAAAAATAAGAACATATGGATGTTGTCTTAGATGAAAGAGGACTGGAAGAAGTACCTTCAGTTAAGTTTTTGGGCATTACAATAGACAGTGAGCTAAATTTGAAACAGCAGATAAATACTGTTTCCAGTAAGCTAAGCTCAGTGATATTTGTAATGAAAAAATTCACTCAGTACACTCACCAAGACCTCTTGTGCACTGTAGTTCATGGCCTTTCTGAACCATACATGCATTATGAAATCACAGTATGGGGGAACTCAACTATCACAGGAATGAAGAGAATATTCACATTACAGAAGCAAGCCATTCAAATTATATTGAAAAAGAAACAAAAAGATTGGTGTAAAACTTGTTTCAAAGAACTAAACATTCTAACATTTCCATCATTGTATATATTCAAGACCATTGTGAGTGCATTACGTGATCACACAAAACTGGAGACTAATGAGACTGTTCATACATACAACACAAGGAACAGAAAACAGCTGCGGTGCATTCCACATAGACTTAAGATTTTTGAAAAAGAATCCACATACTCTGGCATCAAGTTAATACAAGCAATGCCAAGGAAATTACAAGACCTCAAACTGAGAAAATGTTCCCCACAACTCTAAAAAAGTTCCTGATACAAGGAGAATTTTATAGTGTAGCTGACTACATTAGCAAATAGTGATCAAAAGTTCATCCTGTGAGTGATAAGATTGTCGACCAGTGACATTGCACATTGTCAGTCATAAAAAATCCTTTGTTGTCCATGAATTGCTGCAAATGGTCTCCAAGTAGTCAAACATAACCAGGACCCACTCCATTCCATGTAACAACAGCCCACACCATTTTGGAGCCATCACCGGCTTGCACGGTGTGTTCTTGACAACTTGGGTCCATAGCTTTGAGGGGCTGCTCAACACTCTAACCCTGCCGTCAGCTCTTACGAACTGAAACCAGGACTCATATGACCAGGCCACAGTTTTAAATCACCTGGGATGCAACCAAGACAGTAACGAGCCTTGAAGAAATGCTGCAGGTGATGTGCCATTACCAAAGGCATTTGCATTGGTTGCCTGCTGCCATAGCCCAATAATGCCAAATTTTGCCACACTGTCCTAAAGCAAACATTTGTTGTACATCCCACATTGATTTCATTATTTCTTTGTCACATGCATCATAAAAAGAACTAGTAACAGAAATCAGTGTTAAGGAAATAACTATAATTGGGAACCACTGATGTATAATATAAGCTAATTATGTCTCACAAAATTATTATTATTATTTTTTGTATGTATCATGTATCATAAGTCATTTTGTACCATGTAATATTATGAATATACTGCATCATAAGTCGTTGTGTACCATGTAATATTATATATATACTGTGAAAGCTCCTATGTATAATTAATGTGTTAGCTATTTTATATACTTTTATATTTCATATTATCTAGATTGTAAGCCAAATAACCTGTCCTATGATACAAGTACATATCTGTGCAAAAGGTAATTTATGGGACCAATAAAAAATCACAAAAATCGCAATCACTATCATTTTGGTGCTTCAGTGTATTATTTAGTCATTTAAACAACATAACACTAAATGACTTTGCGGCTGTTGTTGTGTGCAATATGTTACTCTGTGTGCAACTGGATGGTTCTGTAACTTCAGTATTTTCTTCGTGGTTTTCTCCTGTTTACTAATTTTTTTTTTTTTTTTTGGTGAAGTAAATGCCGAGTAAACCAATAAAGGATATTTATGTGGAAGTACGACACTCCCACATTGTTTGCATAAAAATTAAGAGAATGCAATAAAATTTAACAGTGAAAGTTACTTCAGTTATGCACACTCACTACTAATGTAATTAATCTGATCACAATATCTTTTTTTGTGGTCCCACAGGATGCCTGAGGTCAAGGAATGACATAGTATTTTTGACAGAGATTTCTTCTGCACCACTGATTTATTTAGTCGTAGTGATTACAAAGTTACACGACAAGCTCATTTTTGGCATTATTAAGCATGCCCTTACAGATGGTTTAATAAGTATAATATTGTTCCCTATGCCTATGTTAGCGTCTGTGACTGGATATGGCACATTATGCTTACATCGTAGCTGCATCTTTGAGTGTAAGCATCAGTTATCTTTTTGGAATGTTACGATCACATTCTTTCTAAGCACCTTTGTTTTTTTCTGGTATGTTACGATCACATTCTTTCTAAGCAACTATGTTTTTGTGATCTTGATAAAATTACTTTTGACAGCTTTTTATGAACTCTGGCTCCAAAAGTGCTGTATGTTTACAATGGAAATCATAGTTCACGCTAACTGATACTTATGCTACAAGATACAGTATTGACTGCATCATACCAGCTAAGACACGAGTATAATGTGTCATACATGGACATAGAAACTAAAATGGGCACAGATATGCTCGTAAATGGCAAAAATGCTGAAACAGGCTTATTGTCTAACTTTGTAATCACTATGAGTAAATAAATCAATACTGCAGCAGAAACCTATACCAAAAACATACTAATTAACAAAAGTCGATATACCTCCTAATATTGTGTCAGACCTCATTATGCCCAAGCGTAGTGCAGCAACTTGATGTGGCATGGATTCAATAAGTTGTTGGAAGACCCCTGCAGAAATATTGAGCCATGCTGCCTCTGTAGCCACACATAATTGCAAAAGTGTTACTGGAGCATGATTTTGTGCATAAACTGACCTCTCAATTATGTTCCATAAATGTTCAATGGAATCCATGGTGGGCAATCTGGGTGACCAAATCATTTGCTTGAATTGTGAAGAATGTTCTTCAAACCCATAGCGAAAGATTGTCGACCAGTGACATTGCACATTGTCAGTCATAAAAATTCCTTTGTTGTCCATGAATTGCTGCAAATGGTCTCCAAGTAGTCAAACATAACCAGGACCCACTCCATTCCATGTAAAAACAGCCCACACCATTTTGGAGCCATCACCGGATTGCACGGTGTGTCCATAGCTTCGAGGGGCTGCTCAACACTCTAACCCTGCCGTCAGCTCTTACGAACTGAAACCAGGACTCATATGACCAGGCCACAGTTTTAAATCACCTGGGATGCAACCAATAGCCCAATAATGCCAAATTTTGCCACTCTGTCCTAAAGCAAACATTTGTTGTACATCCCACATTGATTTCTATGGTTATTTGATGTAATGTTGCTTGTCTGTTACTACTGACAACTCTACAAAAACACCACCGCTCTTGTTGTTAAGTGAAGGGTGTCGGCCACTGCATTGTCCATGGTGAGAGGTAATTCCTGAAATTTGGTATTCTAAGCACACTCTTGACACTATGGATCTCAGAATATTGAATTCCCTAATGATTTTCAAAATGGAATGTCCCACATTCCTAGCTATAATTAGCATTCCGCATTCATAGTATGTTAATTCCTGCCATACAATCATAATCACACTGGAAACCTTTTCAGATGAATCACATGAATACAAATGACAGCTCCTCCAATGTATTGCCCTTTTCTACCTTGTGTATGCGATACTACTGTCATCTGTATCCATGCATATCACTATCCCATGACTTTTGTTACCTCAGTGTAAAAGAGTGTGATCGCTACAAAAGGTAGTAGAATTTTAACTCGTTCTATGTATTTGGGCACTAAACCTGAGATGAGCAGTGATGAAGGCAGTTTTTAAAACATTCACTTCTGTTTTTATAAAGTTGATGCATTTGTGAATGACACTGAACTATGGTATTTCACAGCATAAATTGGTCAATGTGTTAACAGTACTTAATAAATGATTCCCTACTTTGCATCCAAAGAATTATTACTGTGAGCCAGATTTATGAAATACAAAAATATCCAACAAAACATTAGTCTGGAAACACGATAAAATGACTTTAGTAATATAGTGGCCATTATTTAATACCTCATGAAATTATCAAAGCATGAAACCACTTTGTTAATAATAACGCAAACACTAGGAACTCCCAATACTTACAAGAAAATAAAATATTTAGTAACACAGATTTTGACATCCAGGAAAAAAAATCAATGTCTGAAACATAGGCTGTAGGATATCTTTAGTGGGTTATTGATTTAATATGCATTTAACAACTGCCAACAGGACATTTCTGTACTAAATAAAATCACATGAAAGTACAAGATTACCTAAAAATGGTCAGAAATCACATAATACAATTACATAAATAAAGGTGGGTAACTACATTACCACTCTATATTACTTGAGGTTAATCTGGGTACTGTTCTTTCAGTTTTTTAACATTGGTAAAACTATTACAGTAGAACTACGTGAGAAACACAGTTCTCCAAATATTTTGAGATGATTTGAAACCATAGTCTCTTTAAAGGAAACATGGTTTTAATGCTGCAGAACTGGTATACAAATAAATAAATTTTAGTAGCTGCTTAGTGGAAAAAATATTTCTCCCCCACTCACACAAAAAGGAGGTATTATACTCAGTTGTGTCAAATATATACTTCCAAACATAATTTCACTCATTTATTTCAACAAACACACACACACACACACACACACACACACACACACACCATAAATCAAAGAAATATTATGTACACTTGATAAATCAAAGCAATTGTCATGACAAACCCATTATAATTCAAACTCAGAGAATAACACACTGCAGTTCAAATTTCTTTGTCGCTTGTTCAGATAACTGTTACATCATTCAACTCTTCACTACACTACTTTGTTTCCTCAACAAAGTGTAACTTACCACAGTATATAAATTAGTTTTAGAAATGACTTCAAAGAAGGACAGGTGTTCGAATTTCACAGAGAAGAAGTAGATCATTGAACCCATGGACTGTGGAGTCCAGATGGGGGGAGGGCTAGGCATGGTTAAGTAATTTTCTGTTAGTTTCAGTGTTGGACAGTTCATTGCAAACAAGTAGTACCTCACTAACTATATTTTGTTTGATAAATTAAAATATATAAAAAATAATGAAAGTGTTAAAAAATAAACAAAACTGTAGTTGGTACTTTCTGTTTCCCTTTGAAAAGGATTATGTATCCTATTGATACTAGTTATGGCAATGTCTTACTATTAAGGGCTTTTTAGTCTACAAGTTTTGATATCCTTTTGTTGCCCATATGCTCTCATTTTGTCCCAACAAAATGTTTTGAGGAAACTTCCATTAGTAGAAAAACTAATTGTGAGCACAAGCAGATCCCGAAGAATATCCCAGCAAATGGTTCAAAACGTCTATTATATAGAAGAAATTCAAGAGGAATGTGATGTGATACAATGAACTAGAAGATTTAACCCTTTTGCTAAATGGTCAATCTTTTAGGGTAATAACATTTATTCTATTACTGTGTCTGACTACAGTAAATAATGATATTATTAATTTAATATTTTTCTGGTCTTTTGCACAGTACTCTTTCACATGAAATCTCTAAAAGTGCTCTGATTATGTATGTAATGGCTTATTTGAATTTTCAAGCTTCAGTGGATTCATTGAATTTAGGTAACAAATGTTTCTGCTTCTCATCCATTTTTCTGCTTCTCATCCATTTTTCTTCTTGAATACACTCTAATTTCATTTAAAAAAATAAATGTTTGATTATGGAATTGTTCCATTTATTTTTAATCTACATATGTTAACAAAAATAATATTACTCAAATCTGTTGAGTAACTCACCCAGTTAGTTTGAGAAATTCAGAACATGGTGAAGCCTTGAGTTTTTAAAACACAGAAAGCATTACATTAGTTTATTAGTAGATTACATTAACAGGCTATGCAGTTATGTCTCCTCTCAACAGAGCTGGACTTAATGCATGAAACTAATCAGAAACGTACTTGAGAAATGTGTGATAGCGTTCAAAGCACAGTCCCTGAAAACTGTGTATATTACATCTGTAGAAGAGGGCAGCCTATTGTTCCAGTTTTTCACACCCAGAGTTTATAACATATATATTAAAAAAAACATTAAAATTTTTGTAGAAAAGTATCCTAATTTAGATGAGCATTATTGAATCTGTAGATATATAATAACCATGACCATACCATAAAATTTTGTTCTTCAAAATCTGTAGAACTGTTGTCAATCACAGATTTGCCGTGCTAGCAGAGTTTTAACGTGAATACAAATAACTATTTCTGTTAATTTAATTGACACATCATTACAATGACTTCATACAGTGGAACATTGCATAGCAAGCATAATTCATTCCAGAATCTTACTCATAGTGCAATACACTCCTTAATCAAAACAATTTATCCCATATAAATTAATGTAAAATACAACAATGCATCCCATGCAGAAAAAGCACTAAAAGTTCTATCTTATTCATGCCATTTATTCAAGCAAATATTTTTTCGCTGAAGTACCAAACACTTCATTGATCTAATCACAAAAAAGATCATGTGTCACCCAAGCCTTCTTTTTGCACCTCCACATCACATGTTACTTGCTTTTCTGGACTTTACACTTCTTGGAATTTCTGAATCATAAACAAGCAGCAATTTAATTTTTCAATCCCCGTTGCAATGGCACAGAACAGCAGTTTGAGATGGTCTTTTATTGGCTTGCGACCAGAAATGCATTCTCCTCTGCTGTTATAAAGGTATGCTTTGGCATCTTTTTCCAGAACAGAGCTATCTGTCATGGTTAAAAATGTATTGCAGAAGATAACCCTTAGAATCTATGAGCATCTTGAAATTGCTGATGAAGTTCTCTGCTGTGTGTTGGTGCTGGCCGCTTTGCTGTGCCTCACAACACTGTGGTTGCTGGTGCTTCTTTTAAACTTCTTGATCTACCCCCAGCTTATCTTAAACACCTCTTTGGCTACTGTTGATCCTGGCATCTTCTTAACAAGGTCAGCGAAAATCATTCTCATCTTCTCACAAGGTATGTTGTTAATAAGTCACATTGCATGTATTGTCTTTGAATATCTTTCCTTTAGTGTTGACCAATGAAAGGTTTCATGTCTCTGAATCTGGAATATTTTAAGTTTCTGCTGAAAAATATTTATTACCCTGTTTATGCTTATGTCCACTATTTTATTATTTTTTTATTATAATTATCAGGTTTTGCATTATTTCCTACTTTCCATGAAAAGTTTCAAAAGTTTCATGTTTGAAGAGTCTGACACAATTCAAGAAGTGCTGTAAATTGTTAATTTCCTGTATGCACTGGTAATTTGCTATTTATTCTTAGCACTATGTTTTCATTTTAATAGGAAATGCTGCAAAAACCATGTTCATAAATAAGGTACTCAGAAATCAAAGTATATGGGTCATTGTACAATTTAATTAATAGACAATTTTTCTAGAAATATTATATGCATAGTGTTCAACTATGCATGTAACTTCTTTTTATATTTGGCTGTTGTTCAGCATATATTTTTGTTGTCCTGTATCTTTTATATATGTACATTATAAGTTCCATGGAGCAAATAAATAAATTTTGATTGAGTTTTTCTGAGATAAAGTGAAGCATTGTGAAAGTAAGTGATATATGAATGTAAGTCGGAATTTCAGACTTAAAATACTGTTTTTTTATAGCTGGTAAGAGATTTTGAATTGTGACAGAATACTACATCTATATGTTTGCAGTCACCTATAATTAAATGGTACAAAATGCTTTTAATATATTGCTATTTTAAAGAAAGAATGGGCTTACATTACACAACTTACATAATAATATCATATATGATCAAACAACAAGTAAGTATCTGAGATAAAAATTTGCAGGTATTTCATATAGCCATTTAAAATAAACACATATGAGTACAAAAAATAAAAATTATCAATGTTATTACTGGTTGTGGTGCTACATCTGTAGTTATCTAACTGACTGCATGTTTAATATGACAGCCAAATTCTTGCTATGGAATCAGAGATGGAACATTTTTAGTTTCTTTCATATAAAGCAACTCAGTATCAAAGAAACATACTAGTAATAATGGATCTATGCACAAGAGTCCATCTGGGCTGGGAAAAGAGATCTTGATTCCTGGGTGGAAAGATAACAAAAAAGCAAGTGTACCCTTCTGTTGTCATGACAGTGATGAGATTTTTATGAGAGAAGTGGCACTAGTAATGAATTGGTTCCCTGTTCGTTCTGTGTAACAACAGATTTTTTCTCATATATAAAAACTACAATATGAATAGCTAGTACAATGTGAATATTTAATATTTTAGCTTTATGTGATGGATGGAACACAATTTTTCAAATCCATGATCACAAAAATCTTAGCCATTCTTTTCAAACAAGTAACGTGTGAGTAGTATTATTTTCTAGAGAAGGCTTTTTAAACAATCTAGTTCAATACTTATTTTAACTTTTACTTTGTACCTTTTTGTTCTTTAAATTTGACTCTCATTTATAAAATACTGTGTATACTGAGATGTAATGGCAAACAGTAAATTTTGTAAGATATTTTAAATTAATCTCAAGGCAAAAAGTGTCCTATGCACTACAACTGATGTTTCATGTGCAGTTGCTATAAACTCTCACAAAACTGTTGTGTTTTATGAACACCACTTTTAATGGTATCTATTGGCCAAAGGCTATTTTCTGGAACTGAAATATTAGGTGCAGTTATCCAGTAGATTCACTGAGTTCATCTGAATTTCTTTTGGAAATTGGTCTGCTGTAAAGCAGTTGCAGAACATTGTTATACAGAGTAGAACTGTGTTGCTGCAGATGACTGCAACTCTATTTGTCCCATCTTAAACTGAAGCCGCTGAAGCCATCGTAGAAGGACTATGTTACTCAAGGAATGAGTCTCATCTGGAGGTGGCATTGCTGGTGTGACCACAGGTGGAAAGTTACGACATCCCTGAAGGCGAACATGAAGATGTCCTGGAAGCTGTGAAATATGGAAATAGCAATAAGCACTAATTACTACAGGAAACTCAAATAACTGGTTGCAAGGTGTGAATGAAAATATTGGACTTCATATGAGTCATCATACACCAAAAGTTTGAAGATTATGTCGCAAAATTAAATAAATGCATTGAGAGAACTGTAAATGCAGCATTATCTCAATGAACGTAGAAAGTCAAATAATACAATTTTTTTTACTCTTACCTGGATATGATAAGCAAACAGAACAGGACTCCAAATTGGCAGAAGTTTACTCAAAACAGCAGAGTTGCATTCAAGAAGAGCTTCTAGGAGGCTTAGAAAATGTAAATTGACCATTTCTGCCAACTGAAACAGCAACACGTTTTATATAGCTATAGAAAAGGCAGGATTGTTTAAACAAGTGACAGCACATATTATAAGACACATGTCACAACTGAGAATGTATATCTCATGCTAGAAACATGGCAAGTGGAAAATACTGTAGAGGAAGATTCACACATGATATCAGCTGAAGAATAAATCCACAGCATGCAACTTTAAGGAAACAGTGTGATCTTTTGGAGAATTATGGAATACATGTGATGTGCAGGTGTGACTACCATACTGTATTAGAAGAAAGGGGTCAGAGAAAGCAGACAGCATTAACTGGAGGTTTTGAACCTTCCTACAACCAGTCATGCCATTGTAAAATGTTTCAGTGATAATTGGTTAAGGTCACATTGACCCCCACCACAACACCTTTCAGACAACCACCATGACCAGTAAGGATTGGAATGTCATCTTGTCAAGAGGTCATGGCAAGATACACAGTGGGAGCACATACACTGTCATCAAAAGTACCCAGACACCCCAAAAAACATATGTTTTTCATATTGGGGAAATTGTGCTGCCACCTACTGTCAGATACTCCATATCAGCAACCTCTGTAGTCATTAGACATCATGAGAGAGCAGAATGGGTCATTCTGCAGAACTCACGGACTTCGAATGTGGTCAGGTGACTGGGTGTCACTTGTGTCACATGTCTGTATGCAAGATTTCCCCACTCCTAAACATCCCTTGGTCCACTGTTTCTGATGTGACAGTGAAGTGGAAACGTGAAGGGACACATACAGCACAAAAGCATACAGGCTGACCTCGTCTGTTGACTGACAGAAACCTCCGACAGTTGAAGAGGGTTGTAATGCATAATATGCAGACATCTATCCACACCATCACATGGGAATTCCAAATTGCATCAGAATCTACTGCAAGTACTATGACAGTTAGGCAGGAGGTGAGGAAACTTGGATTTCATGGTCGAGTGGCTGCTCATAAGCCACATATCACACTGGTAAATGCCAAACGACGCCTCGCTTGGTGTAAGGAGCATAAAACAGTGGATGACTGAACAGTGGAAAAACGTTGTGTGGAGTGAAGAATCATGGTACACAATGAGGCAATCTGATGGCAGGGTGTGGGTATGGCGAATGCCCGGAGAATGTCATCTGCCAGCATGTGTAGTGCCAACAGTAAATTTCGGAGGTGGTGGCATTATCATGTGGTCATATTTTTCATGGAGGGGGCTTGGACCCCTTGTTGTTTCGCATGGCACTGTCACAGCACAGGCCTACATTGAGGTTTTAAGCACCTTCTTGCTTCCCACCATTGAAGAACAAATCAGGGATGGCGATTGCATCTTTCAACACGATCGCGCACCTTTTCATAATACACAGCCTGTGGCGGAGTGGTTACATGACAATAACATCCCTTAATGGATTGGCCTGCACAGAGCCCTGACCTGAATCCTACAGAGCACCTTTGAAATGTTTTGGAAAGCCGATTTCGTGCCAGGCCTCACTGATCGACATCAATACCTCTCCTCAGTGCAGCACTCTGTGAAGAATGGGCTGGCATTCCCCAAGAAACCTTCCAGCACCTGACTGAACATATGGCTACAAGAGTAGAATCTGTAATCAAGGCTAAGTGTGGGCCAATACCATATTCAATTCCAGCATTACTGATGGAGGGCACCATGAACTTGTAAGTCATTTTCAGCCATTAGTCTGGATACTTATGATGACATGGTGTAGTTTTCAGATATGAAGACCACTTGTGTCTATGAGTGAATGACCACAAAATGTTTGCATGTAGTCACTCTGGACAAGAATCAGGATTCCTTTTAGCCATTTATCGCATGAAGTAAGATAAGCGTTGTCATTGGTACATGATTAAAATCAACATGACAGTGAATATTATTCATAAATACTGTTAATATACAAACATGTATTAAATACAATATATGTTAGAACACTGAGTAAGGTAATTAGTCAAGCATTTAAATACAATTAATAAATTAATATAAATAGATATACAGGATGAGCTAATAAGACAATGAATACACTTATCATCTGTGAAGCTAATAACAATAGCACATAACCAGAATAATTAAGACCGTAAGTACAGTTACTATCTTACAAAATGATATCTGCATTGTTCAGTTCATAAAATTCTATTATACTGTAAAATACATGGATGAGAAAAAGCATTATGACCATTTGCTTAATAGTGTGTTGGAACACAACACAGCAGCAGTTGTGTATGGTGTGGCTTTTACAAGTTCTTAGTAGAGTTCCGAGTGTATATGACACTAGATGTCTACATACAAGTCATGCAATTACTGTAAATTACAGGTGGGTGGTTTGTGGGTGTGAAGCTAGTGCCTGATAAGATCCCAGGTGTGTTCCATCAGGTTAAGGTCAGGCAAATTTCATGGCCAAGGTGTCAATGTGTGTTCAGTATCACACTCCCCAAACCACTGGAGTATGATTCTGGCCTTGTGAGACAAATAGTAGTCCTGCTGGAAGATAACATGGCCATCAGGGGAGACATCAAGCACATGAGTATCAATAATGTTCATGTAGTCCACAGCTGTGCTGTCATGGAGTTTTTGATTACATCCACAGGCTCCGTGGAGGTCTAAGTGAACATTCTCCAAGGCACAATACTCCCTGCCATCCTACATCCAAGGTGCAGTGAATATTAATGTAATTCATCTAACCAGGAGGTATGTTTCCATCAATCCATGGTCTAATCCCAATGTCTTTCCAACCCACTGCAGTTATGACTGATGATGTCATTGGATCAACATAGTGACATATAGAGGTCAACTACTCTGGAGCCCTATGTTCCACAGTGTGCTAAACAGTGTGCTTCATAACATTTGTGCCTGCACCAATACTGAAATCTGCATCAGACCTGCTACAGGGTTGGCAAGCCTCTGACCTCCATATTCCATGATGAGGTACAGATGTCCAACACCTGGTCACCTACTTGTAGTTTCACTATACTTCAACCATTTTCTGTAGATGCTCATGGCAGTAGCATGCTAACAGCCAACCAGCTTTGGTGCTTCTGAGATGCTCATTCTCAGGTCCTGAGCCATAACAATATGCCTTAAGTTTAAGTTACTTATGTCTGTGAATTTTCACATTTGTGGCCTGTATCATTGCAAGAATAATTCCCAATTCACCTGTGCTCTCCTTATATACTTTCCTTACTGCGTCACTTGCCTGAAAGTTCACCAGGTAGCATTCAGTCTTATGGATGGTAGTGGTCCTAATGTTTTGGCTCATCAGTGTAGGTTGTCTGTTAATCAGTTGTTCTGATGTTATAGCTATGTGTTTCATCACTGTTAAAGAGTTTCATGTCAATATTTCTGCCAAAGAGAACACAGCTGTAAATGTATGGATTTACAATGCTCAAGTAGCCTGAGTGTAATAAAAAAGAGTGCAACAATGCACCTTAAGTCTACTCCCACAAATTATCTGCAATAATCAGTTTTAGTATTTTGAAAATGTCAATAGTGTGAAGACTGTGTTGTCAAATGAAAAAGCAATATGAAATATGTGACCGGAGTACATTACTTCAAAGAGGTTGGTCATCTCCATCTGCGGTGTGTTTGCAATGGTATGGTGGGTAGTTACCTGGTGATCCAGTCATCCAGTCATAAAAACAGTAATTTCATATATTGCTTTATTTTGTGTCCCATCTGGTAGCTAGGTTACATGATCATAAATTGAGAGCTATAGCACTGCATCACCTGCTGAGGAGTTGGTCAACACACTGTTAGTCAGTTGCAATAATTGGGCAGATGTACGACTCAGTGCAGGATGTACCAAGGCACACAGAGTTAAACTGTGAAGCACAGTACAGATGACAGCATCATTATGGGCAGCTAAGAGGTGTGTTTGCACAGGACAATGAACAACAGCAGAGTTTGCCTGCACAAGATGATGGCAGCTATGCTGTTAAGTGGCCCAAAACAAACTGTGGATCCCCAAGGTAGGCAGCCTGCACTAAATGGAAGTTAACCAGCAGATGGCCCACCAGCTGGAAGCACCAAGTCAGCAGCATTTGGTCTTAGGCAGACTCGCTGCTAGTGTCTAGGAGCAACAGCTTGATGATCCATTTCAGGATATTGATCAGTGTAGGCTTCCCCTCATAGCTGGCTACTGGTAGTGACTGGTACTGCTTGTCTAGAATGGGCAGTTTTTGCATGAATGTAGTCTACCAAAGTTTTTGAAAAGTCAGTGCTTTCCCTCCGTCAGAACTGGGTCACAAGGTGTACTCATTGGGCGATCATGACATTACCACCCCATGGACCCAGTTTTTCCACAGGTGTGGTGTGTCATGATGGTGTTGCAGCTTCACTTTTCAGGAGACCTGACTGACGAATTTAGCAATTTCAAGATAGTCTGAATACATGTTCTTGGACAAGAACACCTAGCACTGAGGTCACCCTGCAGTGACTATCTGCTGAGCCAGTCAGGGGTCTCTTCTGCTAGGCTAAACAAATCTGTGGTGCAGTGTGTGTCCTCTCTTTGGAAGATCTGTTTCACCAGTTCACATTGTGTTCATCCTTCTGGAAAAGGTCTCCACTCACTTTTTGCACTTGAAATATAAGATTTTCTTTACTGTAATTCAGCTTGAACCAAAATGTCCATTGGCTATTTACTCAGCCAATTCTTACTTCCTAAGGTTGACTCAGTCGACAGGTAGCTGGTGTAATGGGCTCACAGGTGGGAGAGCAGTTTTTCTCCTTAAATAGATACAGGCTGCACTAGGAAGAGTTAAAACTACAGTGGTACCCAAAACTGAAACACTTATCATCAAAACTCTGTGGGGCCAATTATTATGGTATTGCTGCATGTGTGAGCATCTGCTCCACATCCATCCCTTCTTTTTGAGTTGCTATTAGCTTGTGCAGTGAGTGAAGAAGGTCATATCCAGTGGTGTCATTGAGATGGGTCAGTTTCTGGGCTGGGAGTACTCCCAGTAGTTTATCCTGATAGTACAATAAGTATTACCCCATATTCACAATGATAGTGCCAGTTGTGGTATCCAGGAGATGAAAAGTTGGTCCAGATATGTCGTAAGTTGTACCATTGATTAACAAACCACTGCCTTGCAGCTGTAGTCATACTGTACCCCTTGGTTCATCTTGCTCATAATGACTTGCAACAACCACCTCATGCTCATACATGGACTATATCTAATGTTGCTCTGCTTTTTGAAAATAGGGTTGCAGTGCCAGGACATCCCATGGTTATCCTTTTGCTCTGCTCCCCCTAGAAATAACTGCATCTCACATGCTTCTGTAAACACTCTTGATCACTTGGGTCAGGCTCACACACAAACCCATTCTCTGTTACTTCCTCAGTAAGGATAGTATGTCACCATATGTCCCCCTACATAATCAGTTACACCAAAACAAATCTAATCTTAAGTACACTGACAAGTGAAACAAATCAAAATGAGCAATCTCCCAAAGCCTCATACTAACAAGACAAATAACCGAGAAAAAATAAAAAATTCAGAATGAAATATAACTGTTAACAGTGATTCTCCTAGATCCTGTATAGTCCTCTATATATAACAACAGGGAAATCCTCAATGTGCCATAAATCATATAAATCCCTTACTAATCATCATACAAAAGTCACCTAAAGGCACTACATGATTAATCTCCAATATTCAAACAGTAAGATATAGGACAAGACAAAATCACTTCAGATACCAGAAGTCTACAACATAATCCACTACATATTACAAACATGGAAAAAACATACTGCTACCATAAATCACAAAAAATGTACATTCAGAATACCATAAAGAACCCTATAATTACCATCGTCACCAAAAATTCACACACACAAAAAATAAGACATCATTAGACAAAATTCTTCACAATAAATGCAGTCAAGCTCTCAACCATCTATGATTCTGGTGATGCTGCCTGGGAAAAGGTAGCTGCAATTACTCTTCCTTCCCCTGTTTAGAATATCCAATGTCCATGATCCACATCTGGAAATACACTATCAAGTAAATGCAAAACTCCAGTTATGTCACCTGATGTCATTTTATAACAGAATCTTGCCAGTTCACTTAAAAATAAAACACATTATTATGCTCCCCTCTTTCTAAGACCTTAATGTGAATGGAATTTTGTATGTGGCTTCCATGAGTGCTTCTGGTTCCCTATTCATCTTCTTACCCCCTACATTCCTCTTAGAGATTAATGCTACCACCTGCAGCAATGTTTCTGGTGCACCTTTAAAAGGATGAAAGCACCCCACATACACAATAGTCATATGCATAGGTAACTGTAATTTGACATGCACTGGCAATGGCATTTTAACAACTTGGTATGAATGTTGATACTGAGTGATGAAATTCCTTGTCTCACCTTCCTGGGTATACGGGCTTGTCAACATTATCCATTGCCCTAACTAACATTCTTGTAATGTATTATTATGATGCCCCATTCTTTCCTGGCATTCAAGGGTCTTGGTGTTCACCTTTTGCACTCGCTTCCATAACTCCTTCAATACCCTAGTGAAGTTCTATACAGGTTTCCCATTCTTTCCCATCTTTGGTTTGATAACCTCATATGGTGGAGGTACTTTGCTTCCATACACTATCTCATATGGTGACAGACCTGTGTTATCATATATTTTTGAATTATAAGCTGCCACCATCTATGATAAGAAAAGATCCCAGTCATTATTGTGCTATTGAAGTAATATCTCAGCATCTTACTTATCCTGCAATCAATGCATTCCAACTTTCTATTAGTCCATGGATAATAGGCTAGTTTGCAGTTTGCAAACATGTAACTAGTGATATAAATGCTTTGTCAGCTCTGACATGAAGTTGGTGCACTGGTCTGGGATTAGCATTTCTGAAACTCTGAACTTTAGCAGCTAATTATTTACCATCACACACACTATCCTGTCCACCTATTGATTTGTTGATTTGGAGTAGTGATCAATGCCATACATCAGGAAAAATGATCTATAATAGTCAGAATGTAGCAGTTTCCCACTGGTGTCTGGATAAAAGGTGCTAAAATACCCATTTCTGTTATCTTTTAAGTCTTAGTTGTCTCTGGCAACCTTTGTGGCATGACTCATTGATGACTTAAATCTTCACATTGTGCATATGAAACAGAATTTTTTACACACTGATCTACATATTGTTTCCTTGTTCTCCAACACTAACATTCTATTACTCTTCTGTCTGTGGTTCTATGACCTCCATGCCCAGGTAATACATCATCATATGCTCCCTATCTAAAATACCATGGTTCTTACTCAGTTTGTGAATCACTTCAAAGTCAACCTCACTTAGCTGTAATGCCCATGTATAAATCTGCCTGATTGATCCTTCAAACCTAACAACCACTTCATTGCTGCATGATCTGTCAATACCTAATATTTATTCTCATATGGATAAAACTAAAAGTATGTCAGGATATGGTGGTCATGTATGTGTGAGGAGTGCTTGCTTGTGTGAATGAATGTGTATGTGTTTCCTTTTCTGAAGAAGAATTTGGCTGAAAGCTGATGTTTAAGTGTCTTTTCATTGTGCCTGTCTGCAACTCAAAATGTCACCTTACAGTGAGTACCAGTCTGTCTTTCCCTATGTTGTTGATATTCCAACTTGTAGTTTCCATTGCTATATTCTGGTTGTTTCCCTTCATTGGTAGCAGAGGCTGAGATCAGCAGAAACTTCGTTGTACATATACACTTGCGGTTACACGTTTTCTGCTCTCAGCACAGTATTACAGTGTTTATATTTGTTAATTTATTTTGTGTGTAAATCATGAGCACTGTCAACACACACACACACACACACACACACACACACACACACACACACACAGTGTGAGACAGCTAAGTCATAACATCCCTTGTATCTCACCAACCATAATAGATACAAAGGTGCCATTTGGACAGTGAATTGCAGGGACAGGGGCTACTTGGATACATCACATTTCATGTTTGTGCTTTTTTTTATTACAGACATATGAGGCCATCTTTGGTTTTTTTTAAATGGAACCCTATGTTAAATTTTAGCATAACCTGATGGACTTAAAAAAACGGTTTGAAATATGTGTATATCATAATATTTAGGCAAATAGTTTTTGAGACACAGATATGTTCTCGTATTGTGTTCATCCTTCAAAGCAGCATTGTCCAATATGACCTTTCCTGTTGACCACTGAGGAACTTAACAGAGAAGGCATTGTTTTCCTGCTTCTCGATAACGCCGCAAGGTGATACACGAGGTAGCTGGAGAAAAGGGTATAAATGTGCTGCTGGGGTAATGAGACATTGCATTTCTGTCACATTTCCTTGGAGCAGACATGTACACCAATGAAGAAAAGTTAGATATGCTTCTAGTGTATGGTGAAAGCAGAAGAAATGCTGTTAGAGCAATAAAGCAATATGGAGAGCTGTGTCCTGATCGTAAGCCTCCTACGCACGAGCTTCTTGCACGTATTTTCAAGAAGCTACTTGAATAGGGATCATGGAATGCCATACAGTGGACAAGGCAGAAAACTGCAGCTGGTGAGGTACATGAAGACAGCATTCTAGCGTTCACACATAACGCCCCTACTGTTTCGTTACAACGATCACCTCGGAATGTGGTATAAGTCAGAGAAGTGTTCAATGCATATTGCACTGGCATAGATTTCACCTGTTTCACCTCTCATTACATCAAGCACTCACTGGTGTGGATTTCGAACAGCACCAGGAATTTTGCCAGTTTGCTCTGCAGCGCCTACAAGATGATCCAACATTTTCTCAACAGGTGCTTTTTACTGATGAAGCGACTTTCACCAACCACGGTAATGTGAATTTGCATAATATGCATTACTGGTCAATAGAGAACCCTCATTGTCTTCGACAGGTACAGCATCAGCAACCGTGGAGTGTGAACATGTGGTGCAGCATCGTCAGAAATGTCATTGTGGGGATGTACGTCATTCTGGGTGTACTAAATGGCAATAACTATGCACAGTTCCTGCGAAACATTCTGCCCATTTTGCTGGAAGAGGTACCACTAACTACACGTCAGTGCATGTGGTTCCAACATGATAGCTGTTCTGCTCACTCTTCCCGTGTGGCTACAGAGCTGTTAAATGAAAATTTCCTGGATTGTTGGTATACTAAATGGCAATAACTATGCACAGTTTCTGCAAAACGTTTTGCCCATTTTGCTGGAAGAGGTACCACTAACTACACATCAGTTCATGTGGTTTCAACATGATGGCTGCCTTGCTCACTCTTCCCGTGTGGCTACAGAGCTGTTAAATGAAAAGTTCCCGGATTGTCGGATAGGATGACGTGCTGAAGTGAAGAGGCCAGCCCGGTCTTCTGATTTGACCCCTCTTAATTTTTTTCTGTGGGGAGCAATCAAACATAAAGTGTATGTTCAAATACCAACTACGCCAGATGATATGAAGCAACATATCATCGAAGCGTGTGCTGATATCTCATGTGACATCCTCGCAGCCATTCACAAATCATTCGAACGGCAACTATAAATGTGCATTGCAGGAGAGGGGAAGCATTTTGAGCACATGCTTCAGTTTAGTTTTGTATCATGCATAGTATGTATTTTACATCTTTGTGTGTATTTTCTTCGTATTGTGATCAATAGTAAATATTTTCAAATAAAAAACAAATACATACGAAATAATTGTGATGAATAAGGGCCCCGTCATTTACATTTGTATTTCTGTTACTTAAAATATATTAAAATCTTCTAGTATTTTAATACTGTATGTTGTCTACTACTTTGGTATCACAGTTGTGAAATAACTGAATAATATTTGCGTGACACCATCAGTTAATTTTTGTGCAAAATATCGCAGTATGTAATACTATTGTTGAGTAAATGGGTGTGTTTGTGTAAGGATGGACTCGCAACGTTTACCATGTACTCTGCACAAAAGAAAAAGGTCACATTGGACAATGCCACTTCGAAGGATGAACACAATATGAGAATATATCTGTGTTACATAAACTATTTGCCTAAATATTATAATATACACATATTTGAAACCGTCTTTTTAAAACCATCATGTTACGGTACATTCAACACAGAGTTTGATTTGAAAAAAACCAAAGATGGCCTCATACGTCTGTAATAAAAAATAGCACAAACACGATTTTGTGACAAATTCAAATAGGCCCTGTCACTGCAATTCACTGTCCAAATGGCATCTTTGTTGGGGAGATACAATGGGTGTTATGACTTAGCTGCCTCACCTTGTATATATATAACAACAGGCAATAGGCATCAGGGGTACTGTTAAAAAATGGTTTGAATCTTATCTGCAAAACAGGTCACAAGTTATTGAGCTGAGGTCATCCAACAATCTTCACAATTTTAAACTCATATCTGAACCAAAACAAATTGAAATAGGTGTTCCAAAGGGCAGCATTCTGGGCCCATTGTTATTTCTAATTTATATAAATGATATACAGGCTCCAGACAGCTCAGCCAAAACTCTACTATTCACAGATGACACGAGTATCATAATTAGTGATATAAAAGAATCATTGTGTACTACACCAGAGAAAATGCTCTCATACATACAGTCATGGTTTTATTCAAATAAGCTGACATTAAATACAAAGAAAACAAACTTTATACAGTATGGAAGTAAGTATCAAGGGGAAAATATGTGCCTTATGCTAGATAGCAAACAAATAGAAAAAGTGTGCACGACAAAGTTTCTGGGAATGCGAATTGACCAAGATTTAAAATGGAATGAACGTAGTGTATATCTTACTCAGAAACTTAGCTCAGCATGTTTTGCCTTAAGAATAATATCCAAGGTATGCAGCAAAGAATGTATTAGAGCGGTGTACTTTAGTTATTTCCAATCAGTTGCAAGCTATGGCATAAGTTTTGGGGAAAAACCAGGTCAAGACTAAATAACATTTTTATTATGCAAAAAAGAGCTATTCATATCATGACACACAGCCCACCACAAACTCACTGTAGATCCTTATTCAGACAACTAAAGATACTTAAAATACCATCAATATATATTTTTAAATGCCTGGAAATGACAAGTAAAAATAACTGCGATCTCCAGACCAACTCAAGCTACCATGATCACAATACAAGGCATTGTAAAGACTTCCGCATTCCTTATGTAGCAAAAACTAGAAGTCAGAAACATGTTAGCCACTTAGGAATAAAGCTTTTAAATGCACTTCCATCTCAAATTAAAGAACTGAAAGGCAAAAATAATTTCAAGCATGAAGTAAAAAAATATTTGATGGAAAAATTCTACTACAGTGTAAACGAATACCTGTCTCAGACTGTGGATTGAATGCTGTGCCTATTTTTAAAAAAATCAAACTGATTTAATGATGTTTTCAACTTTGTAATTATGGTACTTAGGAAAAATCTGTTAAATATCCGTAATACGTTTTGTGTATAAGGCATAGTTCATGTTCTAAAATTGTTTATCATGAGCATGTACTTTTATTTTTTGGGTAATAAGTTCTTGTACACTACTTATGTACTATGTGTATGTGATTTGTTTGCTGTTTGTATATGCTTGTCAATTTATTATGTGTATGTGTTGTTATGTGTTATGTGTAATCAAATGACAAATCCTATATCACATGTGTGATCTGTTGGATGCTAAATAAATAAATAATACATGACAAATATGTACAACTGAAACAAATGAGCTAATGTACCTTCCACAGGACCCAAGTGGAATGATCATTTTTTTAATGAACACTATAGGAAAGAATCATTTTACAAACACTCATTTACTAAGATCACATTAATGCACCAAATTTAAAATTAAAAAAAAAGTTTTTTATTTATTTATAAGGTAATAAACATATAGAACTACAACATATATATAGACAGTCACACACACACACAAATTGGTTCTACTGAGAAATTCATCAATGGAGTAGAAGGATTTGGCCACCAATAAATCCTTTAGGCTTCTCTTACACTGAATTTCATTGGTTGTTAAGCTTTTTATGGTTGCTGACAAGTTATTGAAAATGTGTGTTACTGAATAATGCACACCTTTTTGTACAAGAGTAAATGACTTTAAATCCTTGTGAAGATTATTCTTACTTCTAATACTGATTCCATAATTGAGCTGTTGGTTTGAAAAAGTGATGTATTTTTAATGACAAATTTCCTTAAGTAATTAGTACCCCTAGTTCCCTAAACAGGCTTCTGCAGGATGTTCTTGAGTTCACACCACATATAACTCTTATTGCTCACTTTTGTGCCTGGAAAACTTTAGCATGGCTTGATGAATTACCCCAAAAAATAATCCCATATGACATTATGGAATGAAAGTAAGCATAGTATGCCAGCTTTTTCATTTTTATATCCCCTATGTCTGACACAATTTTGCTTTGCAAATAGAGATTTGTTAAGACCTTTCAGCAGTTCTGTGGTGCACTCCTCCCAGTTGAATTTATTACCAAGCTGTAATCCCAAGAATTTGACTCTGTCCACTTCTTCTACCTGCTTGTCATCGCATGTTAGGCATATACTCGTGGGACACCCCTTACAAGTTCTGAACTGCATGTAGTGTGTTTTTGCAAAGTTTAGTAACAAAGAATTGCCTAGGACCCAGTGATTAATGTCCACAAATATTTTATTAGCCGATCTTTCTAAGACTACACTTGATTTGCTATTTAGTGCAATGTTTGTATCATTGGCAAACAAAACAAACTTGGCATCTGGTAATGTTACTGATGAAAGGTCATTGATATACACAAGAAAAAGTAAGGGCCCTAAGATGGAACCTTGTGGGACCCCACACGTAATTGGTTCCCAGTTGGATGATGCCTGATAGCTTAGTATATGTCTCTTTCCTAATAATACTTTTTGTTACCTGGCAGAGATATAAGATTTGAACCATTTTGCAGCATTTCCTGTTACACCATAACATTCTAATTTACTTAAAAGGGTATTGTGATTTATGCAGTCAAATTCCTTTGACAGATCACAAAATATACCAGTTGCCTGCAATTTTTGGTCTAATAAATTAAGAACATTTTCACTGTAAGTGTAGATAGCCTTCTCAATATCAGAACCCTTTAGAAATCTTAACTGTGACTTTGACAGTATGTTATTTGTGATAAGATGGTTATAAAGCCAATTGTACATTATCTTTTCTAAAATTTTTGAGAATGCTGACGAAAGTGAAATTGGACAGAAATTTGATGCTATTTCTTTATCTCCATTCTTAAAGTAGTAGCTTAACTTGACTGGTTAAATGACTGGTTACACAGATAGCTTAATATATTACTTAACTTAGAATCACATTCTTTAATTAACTTTGTTGATATTTCATCATACCCACTAGATGTTTTTGAGCTTAAAGATTTTATGATGGACATTATTTCTGCTGGGGTAGTGAGGGTCAAATTCATATTATTGAAGTTACTTGAAATGGCTGGTCTGAGATATTCCATAGCAGCATCTACAGAACCTGACAACCCATCTTTTCAGTAACAGTTATAAAATGTTTGTTAAAAAGTTCTGCAACACTATACACATCTGTCACCAATGTATCATTTCCTCTTAATGCTATTTATCCCTCTTCATGTATGGTTCTACTGGTCTCCTCCATCACAATATCCCATATTGTCTTTATTTTGTTATCTGATTGATATCCATATTACAGTCTTTGATATTTTGCAGTATTTCTTGTAATGTGCAATAGCATCAACATCAGAACTGTTTCAGATTGACAGATACAGTTTTCTTATTGTTTTACAAGATACCTCTATTCCTTGAGTAATCCATGGTTTCTTTGTAGACTTTGCTCTAACCTTGGTTAGTTTTGGGGGAAAACAGTGTTCAGATAATGTAAGCACTTTATTAGCAAAAGTGTTATATTTTTCATTCATGCCATGAGCACTGTAAACATCACTCCAGTGAATGTCTCTGAGGAGTGTCCTAAAATAATCAATTTTTGGCTTATTGATTACACTCTTGGGCTCAGATTTAACAGATTTTATATCCTGTTCTGTATTAACATTCATCAGAAGGGACTGCATGTCATGGTCTGAGAGGCAACTGACTATTGGTTTTGTAGCATAATTTTGTTCATTGGACTTTTCTGTAAAGATATTATCAATGGCTGTTTGTGAGCAATAGGCTACCCTAGTGGGGAACTTTACAGTGGGAATTAAGTTGAATGATAGTGTTACTAACTCAGGTAAGTTCTTATTGGGAGAGTCTTTAACGAAATCTACATTGAAGTCACCAGCAATCACTGTTTCTTTGTTTTTGGTTGTTAAATGGGCTAGTACAGCTTCAAGGTGGTTTATTAACAGATTAAGGTTAACTGCAGGTGCTCAATATACACTTAATATTATGAAGGATTTTTTGTGAAATTCTAATTCTGTTGCACATGCTTCCATATGCTGTTCTAGGCAAAATTTATGAATGTCTATGTTCTTAAATTTATGACAGTTCCTGACAGTTCCTTTATCCATTTGTGCTGTACAAAAGTGAGATGCTAACCTAAATCCTGTAACACTTAAAAGTTCTATACCAGTGATTGCATGATGTTCAGAGATTCAGATTATGTCATCTATGCACATAATTAATTCATTAATTTTGTTTCTCAGTCCTCGAATATTTTGATGCAATAAAGATAACTGACACTTCACATTGACTGATTTAAAATTGGGTAGAGTTGAAATTTCTGTTGACTGTTGAAAATTCTTAAACAACATCTGTTTATGCTGATGTAATAAGCTAGAAATATGTTTTTTGGTTTCTTTCTCAAACTAAAGGTTTGTCTAAATCCTAACTTCTCTTAAAACTTGACATTCTTATATGTTCAGCAGAGATATGGTGGTGCTTGGGGGGAAGGGGTTGGGTTGAGAGTTGTGGTTTGAATCTTTGGAGGATAATGATCATAAAAGAGAAACTGGGAGGAGATGGTAATGGTGAATGAGGCCTGACTAGTGGGTGGTAGTGAGTGGGTGAAATACGTGGAGGTCTGACTGTATTAAGTGGTATTGTATTAAATGGTCAATTAGTTTAAACAGTGTGTGGTTTTTCAGGTTGGTATTATCATATATGAATTGTTTCTTTTCTGTTACAGTTTCTGAATGTGGTAGTTTTCTTGTATGGTGAAGAGGTATTTTTTGTTGATGTTTATCCATATAATTCCCATGTCTGTGTCTCTGACGGTAATTTTATGTTGATGTTGGTGTAAGTGTTCACCAAAAGTTGACTGTTTCATCCTATACTTCCATGCTCTTACATGTTCTTTGTATATGGTGTCAAATGTCCTTTTGGTTTGACCAATGTATCTTCTGTCATGTTTATTATTTTTCAGTTGGTATATTCCTGTTTTCTGACATGGGTCAGTTATCCCTATTGTTTTTGGAAAGTACTTTTGAATTGAACTATTGGGTTGGTTGGCTATTTTTATGCCTTATCGTTTTGAAAATATTGCTTATTCTTTGTGTGCATTTGTGGTTTTACATCACTGATTACCATATTTTCTTTCCCATTTCTTTCTCACACTGTGTTGTTGCTGTTTGTGTCTTGAATGTTTGTTTGTGTGGGGTTCTGCCCTTTTGTTGATGAAAGATGGGGGTTTGCTTTTTCCTGTTTCTAGATTTTTGTTGTTTAGCTTTGTTACTTGGTGAAGTTATCTGGACATGAGGAGAAAGCCCAGGTGAACTCTAGTTAATTATCAGATGTTACCAGCCACCTAGATAGACCGTAAGAGCTGCAGAATTACTCAAGGAAAATCTACACACAGTAACAAAGAAATACCCAGATCATGCAGTATTAGTTGGAGGTGACTTAAATCTACAGTATATAGACTGATGGATACACTGCAGATGGTACAGACACAGTCGTGTGAAGTATTTTTGAACATGTTTTACAAATACAACTTGAATGACTAGTTAGACAACACACACACATTGGAAATATTTTTGACCTTGTAGCTACAAACAGGCCTGGACTTATAGACAGTGTCAGCATAGAGACAGGGATTAGTGATCATGATGTCATCTTTGTGACAATGGTTACTAAATCTGTCAAGATGGTATGGAGTATATTTATGCAAGAAAAAGCAGAACAGCTGTTGTTAGCATCCCATTTAGACAATGAATGTTCATCATTTTGCACCAATATGACAGATGTAAAGGAATTATGGGTAAAATTTAAACTGACTGTAAATTGTGCTCTGGAGACGTATGTGCCAAGTAAGTGGATTAAGGATGGAAAGGACCCTCCATGATCTAATTATCAGATTTGGAAAATGCTGAGGGAACAGAGACTGTTGCACTTTTGGTTCAAAAAAGAATGTGCAAATGTTAACAGGCAAAGTTAGTAGAAATTTGTGTGTCCATAAGAAGATCAATGTGCAAAGGATACAACAGCTTCCATCATCATACATTAGAGAAAGACATTGCTGAGAACCTGAGAAAATGCTGATCATATGTAACATCACCAAGCATATCAAAGGCTTTTATCCAGTAACTCATCAACTAGTCTGATGTGGCAATAGAAAACAGTCAAAGGAAAGATGAAGTTTTAAATTTCACATTTAAGAAACCATTCACGCAGGAGGATCATACAGATATACAATCATTTGACTGTCACACAGACCCAAACATGGAGGACATAGAAATAGGCATCCCTGGCATAAAGGTGCAACCAAAAGAGTTGCAAGATCCAGATGTAATCCCAATTTGGTTTTACAGAGCATACTTAACTTTCATTTATCACAAATCTATCACTTACTGCAAAGTCCCAAGTGACTGGAGAAAAGTACTGGTGAGTCCTGTACAGAGGGAGGGTAGGAGAATGGGTCTACAAAATTACAGACCAATATCCTTAACATCAATTTGTTGCAAATTTCTTGAAAACATTCTCAGTTTGAATATAGTAAATTTCCTTGAGACAGAAAAGCTTCTAAGATACAAAGGAATTACTGACATTGGCTGTGAGTGGGCACTGATTGAATTCAATGGGGAAATTTGAAAATTTGTGCCAGAATTGTATTTGAATCCAGGTCTCCTTCTTACTAGGAAGATGCTCTGGCCATTAAGTATCCAGACACAGTGGTCATTGTAATTGCATTGACTACTCTAGCACACCTCCCATAAGATCCAAATTCTCAACTTATCCACGCACTACTAATGTAGTGCCCCTGCCCATTATCCTCATTACTTGAGATATTTTACCAACTTCTGTAAGCATTCAGGCCTCATGTGCCTCTGTACTGAAGAGATTGTTGGCCATCTTGCCTGATATAAAAATTCAGGCATCATGTGTATAGATAAAATTCAGGTGAGACAGCCAATGATCTCTTCAGTGCAGATGCACATCAGGCTCAAATTCTTATGGAAATCAGCAAAATGCCATGAGTAATGGGGATAGTCAGAAAGTCGCACTACAATAGTAGTATGGATAAGTTGAGAATTTGGGTCTGATGGGAAGTGTGGTAGAGAGTTTGTGTAGTTGCAGTGCTTGCTGTGTCTGGATGGCTTAGTGGTCAGAGCATCTGCCTAGTAAGAAGGAGATCTGGGTTCAAATACTAGTCCAGCACAAATTTTCATCTTTCCCCATTGATTTCAATCAATGTCCACTTGCAGCCAATGTCAGTAATTCCTTTGCGTCTTAGTTCATAATGGCTGCTGGATCAAAATGGTCTCTGTTCTTTCAGCCATATCAGAAAGAATGGACACTCAGTCAGCAAATGAGCAAGGATTTAGAAAGCATCACTTGTAAAAGACTCAGCTTGCCCTTTTCTCACATGATATTTTACAAACCATGGATGGAGGGCAACAGGTACATTCTATATTCCTAAATTTCTGGAAAGCATTTGACATGGTGACCCAATGTAAACTGCTGAGCAAGTTACAAGCATAAGGATTAGGTTCCCAGATATGTGAGTGGCTCAAAGAATTTTTAAATAATAGAGCCCAGTACATTGTCCCCAAAGGCAAGTGTTGATCAGACACAAGGTTATCATCAGGAATGCCCCACGGAATTGTGATAGGACCACACTCTATATACATGCATGATATGATGTATAGGGAAACCAGCAATTTATGGCTGTTTGCTGGTGATACTGTCATAATTGCGTGTCTGTAGGAGGATACGAGATGTCTTAGACAGAATTTCTAGTTTATGTGTTGAATCGCAGCTTGCTCTAAATGTAGAAAAAGTAAGTGAATACAGATGAGTACAAAAAACAATCCTGTAATGCTTGAATACAGCATTAGCAAGGTGCTGCTTGACACAGCCACCTTGATTAAATATCTAGGTGTAACATTGTAAAGTCGTATGAAATGGAATGAAAATGACAGGTTGGTAGTGTGGAAGGCAAATGGTTGATTTTGTTTTATTGGGAGAATTTTGGGAAAGTGTGGTTCATCTGCAAAGGAGATGGCATACAGAGTGCTGGCATACAGAGTGCTATTGCACCCTATTATTGAGTGCTGTTCAAATGTTTGGGATCCCCAGCATACCAGATTAAAGGAAAACATTCAAACAATTCAAAGGGATGCCACTAGATTTGTTACTAGTAGGTTTGATCGGCATTCAAATATTACAGAGATGCTTCATGAACCCAAATGGCAATCCCAGGTGGGAACATAATGCTCTTTTTGGCAGGCAGTATGGTGGAAATTTAGAGAATCAGCATTTGAGGTTGACTGCAGAATAAGTCTATTGATGAAAACATGCATTTCATGTAAGATGTGAGAAATTAGGGCTCTTATGAAGGCCTTTAGACAGCCATTCTTCACCTGTTCCATTTGCAGGTAGAACAGGAAAGGAGATGACAGGTAGTGGTACTCTTCACCATGCACCCTAGGGTGGCTTCTGGAGTATAGATGCAGAAGTAAGTATTCTTTGTACCCTTTGATTGTGGCTATTTGTGCTACGTATTCATTTTTGGTAGTTGTCCATGTCTAATGGTACTGTGTGTAGTCTAGGGAGTATGTATGTAAGTGCTGCTTGTTTTTAACAATTAAGATGAGTTGATGTCTTATGTATAATTGTGTCTTTTGTTGACAGTTTTTGGCATATGTGAAATGTGTGCTGGTTTTTCTGGATCTTTGTGGCAAGGTCCACGAAATTAACTGCATATTTTGCTCTTTTTCTATTGTAAAATTTAGCTTATCATGAACAGAATTTAAGTAACGGGTCAATTTTATTGCTTGGTTGATTTATCAAGCAAAAGGTGTCATCCATACACCTGATCCAGTATAGGATGTTGTACCTATTTGGCACTATTTTTTAAAAATATGGCCTGTTCTATATGGTCCATAAAATGCTTACTATTGTTTCAGACACTGGGGATCCTATTGATAATCCTTCACTATATAAATAGAAATCATTATGGAACTGGAAATTGTTTTGTTCTGTTATTGGCTCTAGCAGCTTGACTGTTTCTTTGATGTATTCACATGGAAGTGTACTGTATGTCTTAAGATTTTGTGCAATAAAGATTATTATTTCAGTTGTTGGTATATTGGAATACATGTTCTCTACATGAATACATCCCTCTCTCTCTCTCTTTCTCTCTCTCTTTCTCTCTCTCTCTCTCTTCCTCCCTCCTCAACACACATACACACACACACACACACACACACACACACACACACACACACATGTGCATACACACACACACACACACACACACACACACACACATGCACGCACGCACACACACTCTCTGTGCTGAAAGCAGAACACATGTAACTACAGTTCTATTTGTAAAGTGAGGTGAAGTGCAAATAATGCCAATGCAGCATACGAGAAAGTGCTTTGAAAAAGACAAAAATTGTCAAGCGTATGTATGCAACAAAGTTTCATTCATCCAACAACCTCTGCTAACTAAACTAGACTTCATCCAAACAGGTCATAACAGCCCAATGCTACAGACTGGTTGATGTGTCATTCTCATGCCATGAGTGGCACTGTATGTGGATATGGAGGGGCATGTGGGCAGCACACCACTCTCCCAGCCACATGTCAGTTTACAACACTATAGCTGCTACTTCTCATGCATGTAGCTGGTCAGTTTGCCTCACAAGGGCTGAATGCACCCTGCTTGCCGGCAGCACTCTGCACGCCGGATGGTCATACCCACATGTTAGCCCAACCTGACAGTGCTTAACTTCATTGGTCTGACGGGAACTGATGTTACCACTGTGACAAGGCCATTGGAAACCTCTGCTAATATTGATGGAAAAAACAGTGGTTTGCAGAATATGTGAACAAGAGGTAGAAACACTGTAAGTAAATTGCACACCAACTTTATAAAGAAACAATGTTTTTAATCTATAACAACCAAAATACAAAAACATATGTATCCATATTTCCAGAATGGCTGCAGAAAACGTTTTGCAAATAAATGTGAAACAGATCCAGTTTAAAATAATCTTTAATTAATTGCAGTAAACTTCACTTGGGGAAGACATAACATTTTCATACATCAAAACAGTGTTGCTCTTATATATGCTGTCATAAAAAATGAGGAATTTATTTTAATGTATGATGTTTCTCTTGCAGTATTTTTCAATGAGTATCATATGTTAATAAATATAAGGCTAGGAATGTTTTAATGGATAGTGATTTCCACTATCAACTACACAATAGGGGCCTACACAAGTTTTCAAACTGTCTCCCAGACATTTGCAAACCTGTTTTGCATTGAAAATCAGTTAATAGCTGAAAATTATGAAGTCTGTTGCATGTTAACAGCTTTACATCTTAATTTCAATTAGTGCCATTATTTGTATCTTGATACTGAATGATTTTAAAACTACTGTCATTATTCAACTGAACTGTTATTTACATATGGTGAAGAAACGTTGTATATTAGACTTGTTACTGTGCTAAAAAAAACCTATTCTGTCAAATTACAAGTAGACTATGAAAAATTATGAATGCAGACAAGCACTATTGAAGTTTATCTACCCAAAAGGAGCGTGGAGTTTCTAAATTCGCCATTTATTATATAATTTGAGTTATGGTTATATTCCAAGAGATTGGTAGCTATGCATTCAACATTTTTGTTGGAAGATAACTATGTTACCTGAAAGGTACACAGGATGTCATAAGTATGTACTATGTACATCCTATTGTTATCATAATATGATTATTTATATCTCTTTCTAACCTTCAGATAGGTGTGTGTATGTGTCAGATACGCAGTGACAATGTTTGTTACCTTTTCTTGGAAAGTGGGAGGGAGGGAAATCCCCCTTTGTTATAGCCTCCTCTTTCAATGCCACCCTACTTCAGTCCTGGCTGCTGCTTGCTATGGTAAACAGCAAGCTAGTAACACGTGTTTTGTATCTGAGGAATATGTGCAACTCTCCGTGTAAGATTTTAACTTTCCATTTTCCATTATTTATTGTTAAATGTTTAGTGCTTATTAATAATTTAAAGAAGTGCACATGGTGAATTTACATGTGTCTTGAATTGACAACAAAATTAAACTAAATTGTATGTGCCAGATACCCACAACCTTCAATGCTTGTTTCATGTTATTTATTGAGTTTTGTTTCATATTTATTTCTTAGGTACAATGGGGGACAAAGAGATGTATAATTTAAAAAATCCTTTGGATGTTGATGCTGTGGTAAATGCAATTCTGTGTGATACTGATGATGAGGATGATCAAGACAACAGTTTTATAGAGGACAGTGACAATGATGAAGAAGAGCACATATCAGAAAGAGATGGAGATTCTGATATGGAACTGAGTGCTCAGTCCAGCTCAGAAAACAACAGAGATGAGAGTGCCACATTGACATTTCAAGCTGTTCAAAGGAAAAATAAAAAAATAATCAAGGTTTGGTCATGGCACAAAAAAGCCAAGGAACAGACAAAGATGAGGTAAACAAAATATTTTACTACATCTGCCCAGAGTAATCAGACCTGCAAAAAACGTGACTAATATTCTAGATTTATGGAAATGTCTCATCTCTGACACAATGATTCAATGTATTGCAGAAAATACAAACAAATTTATTCTTACACTGCAAGGCATCTATTCTCATTAAATGGATGCTCAACAGACAGACACAGTGGAAATGAAAGCTTTATTTGGGCTGCTTTGTCTTGCTGGGGTGTACCACATGAATCATCTGAATCTCGACTACTTATGGCAGATAGATGACTTCCTAGCCATCATGAGTATAAAAAGATTTCAGTTTTTAATGCAATCTATTCATTTAGATGATGAGGAAATAGGAGGAGAATGAAGAAAAACTGACCGCCTAGCTCCTATAAGAATTATGTTTGAAGAATTTGTTGTGAACTGCCAAAAATGCTATTCACTTGGTGAAAATGTCACAACTCGACGCTTTTCGAGGTAGATGTGATTTCATATAATATATGAAAAAAAGAGAGAGAGAGAGAGAGAGAGAGAGAGAGAGAGATAGATAGATAGAGAGAGAGAGAGAGAGAGAGAGAGAGAGAAAAGAAAAGAAAAGAAAAAAAAGCAAATATAGCATGAAAATTTATGTTTTGCTCAACTCTCGGCTCACATAAAAAATTTCATACATTGGCATACTATATAAAAATAAGCCTCAGATTCCTCCAGAATTCATAGCAACCAGAAAGCGAGTACCCCCGTCAAGTCTGTTTGGTTTTCTCAAAGAGGCAACACTTGTTTCATACATGCCAAAAAAGTACAAGAATGTTTTGTTGATATGCAGCCTTCACAATGATGGAAAAATTGATGAAGGAACAGGTATCTCAAGAAACCAGAAATTATAAATTTTTACAGTCACACAAAAGGAAGCATTGACACTGTCAACAAATTTTGTAGGTCTTTCAAAATTATGAGAAACAAAAAGTGATGGCTTGTGGTGGTGTTTTTTTTCGATGATGAACATTGCTGCCATAAATTCATTTATAACCTGGAAAGGAAACACCAGTGATAATCTCAAGAGAAGAAAATATCTCAGATATCTTTCGAACGAACTTGTGCAGGAACACGTAAAAAGGAGAAGTTCTAAAGAGACTGGAAACCTCCATATAAAAGTTTTAAATGGGTTGCACGCAGAAGAAGAACACCAACAGCAGCAGTTTATTTGCTTACAGCATTCAAAAATATCTGCATTGATAGTAATTCAGCTTCTAAATAACTTTAGTGTATTGAGAAACCAAAATTTCAAGCATAATTCTGTATAAATTTGACATTTGTACACGGAAAGTAAGTAACTGTACTTCGAGAAGGTGTGGGAAGAAAATGTATGTTTGGAAACATAGCTTTATTATGTTGCTTTTATTTGTATAACCCACTGATAATACCCAGTATTACTTTTATCATAAAAATTTAATGTTTAAGAAGACATAAAGTTTATTAACAACAAGTGTTATCTGTGAGATCTGTGCAACCGCCCTTGTCCAATTAGGAGGTGCGCCTATTGGAAGGTTAACTTCATGATGTGAAATTTTATCCTAATTTGATTATATCCAGAAAGTTTTCAGCAAAATGATCAAAACCTTAGAACACAAATTGAGAAACATTTTCACAACAGATATTTTTATTTCTATGCCAACAACATCTGTTTGACTTTGAAAACTGAAAACCTGAAATAAAAATAAAATCAGAACAACTGAAACAATTATGACAGATGTCAATAAAATATAATCTGTGTTAGTTAATAGCACTTCTTAATGGAGAAACAGGAAATAAACATTAAAAATGCTTATCAAAGTCTGGGGTGATCTACAGAAACCATTAGTAGAACTTTACAAACCCTAGAGGCATATTTCTCACCCCAAAACAAGAACAAAAGTCCACACCAACATACATAAAAAAATACTTAATTTTTGAATTGTAATGAAAATTTAAGATCAATGTATTCAAGGACACTCAATATAATCCAACAACTGAAGTTTGTAACCAATAATTAAAACTCATTTCTATACATATCTGAATAGTCACAGCCATACAAGTCAACCTGCTGATGCACTTATTTTTCATTTGACTAGTAGCAGTGTGCTAAGTGATCCATTTAACCAACATGGGATATTCATATCCGGAACAGGCAGATGTGACTTTTATGTACAGCCATGCAAATGTTATTGGACAAAAATGTGTTTGCAAACAGAAGAAGCTGTAATTCCATATTTGCTGCTGTTAATCATTGTGTTGAGACATGATCTGTAGTATCACAGATTGTGGACCACCATACTTGATTTGCTTGAATGCCTGAACAGAAAGACTGTATAAAAAAAGATCCCTGTATAAGCATGTAAGACATCACTGTGATACCTAACATATTTAACAGTACACTGAGGGCACTTCCCAGGCTGTTCATGTGTCTTTATTGTGTTCACCAGGTGCATGGTGTTCTGCCTATCAATGACTGACCGTGGCAAAGCTTTTGCAGATGGCTTGTTTATTTGCCAGTCCATTATTATGATACACATTAGAAAGAGAGACAAATGACTTATACAAATTGTGAAGATAATGTCAGGGTCTCAGCTACATTACGTATGTATGCTACAAGTCCCCATATGGTGCATGGCCGCCAACAGCCATTGCATGTAAGGACCACAAAGATAAAATATGAGAGTGCTCATACAGATGCATACAGACAGCAGTTTTTTCCTCACTTTGTTTGTGAGTAGAACAGGAAAGGAAATAACTAAGAGTGGTACGGGGTGCCCTCTGCCATGCAATGTACACTGATTTGTGGAGTATCTACGTATATATAGATGTACCTTGTACCACTACTAGTAATTTTGTTTCCTCTTCCACTTGCAAATAGAATGAGGCAAAAACGGTTGCCTATACTCCTCTCTACAAGTTCCAATCTCTGTTATGTTATCTTCATGGTTCTTATGTGAAATGTATGGTAGTGGTGGTAGAATCATTTTGCAGTCAGCTGCAGATGCCTGTTCTCTAAATTTTCTCAATAGTGTTCTGCAAAAAGAGCATTGTCTTCCCTCCAGGGATTCCCATTTGAGTTTACAAAGTATCTCCGTAATACTCATATGTTGTGCATCCGGCCAGCACTATGTAGGGACACAGGTGAGCATGTGTGTGTGTGTGTGTGTGTGTGTGTGTGTGTGTGTGTGTGTGTGTGTGTGTGTATTTGTACTCTAGCTTAAGTAAGGACTGGCTCTGAAAGCTAGCAAATGAGTCTGATTGGAATGAGTTACTGCTTAGTGTACAGATTATGATATGTAGTTTCAAAACTAATAAATGTGGTCATATTTCAACACTACTTTTCAGCTGACTCCAATGTGTTTCATTTAATCACACTGGCACTGAGACTTGTGTTTCTTGCTCTAAGGCAGCACACATATTAAAGTTTTCCTGCATATGATGGTGCTGCTAACCCTGTTTCTTTCTGTGGGGCAATGGTCATATTCAATACCCTAACCTATTATTTTATTATATTTACCTTTTATTTTGAAAGCTGATTCTTTTAAAATAATGAGAGATCTCATAAAATGAATTTACACTAAATCAATGAAGAATTATGTGATATCTCACTTGCTCCAAAATCTTTCTTTTTGGAAGGTCATACAATACTGTATTCACAACTGTTCATTGCACCTAGCTGATAGGTAATACATCATAGGTTAGTGTATTGTTGGTAACGTAATTGGTAGAGTTGAGTGTGAGCCACCAGTAGTTCATGTCATCCAGTGGGGATATCTAGTGTGAGTCACCACTTTTACATGCTAGCGTGAACAAGTTAAGGTACACACAATACCCCCCCCCCTCTTCCCCTCCCCTCCCCACCCCCCACACACAGATGTGACAAATGCAAAATTTTCCAGTACATTAAAATTTTCTGATGATGCCCCAGAAGAGTGAAATGCATTGATTGGAAAATCTGGGATGGGATGTAAGAATATTATGACAAGGATAGCTGCTACTCACCATTTAGTGGAGATGCTGAGTTGCAGACAGGCACAACAAAAAGACTGTCAGAAAGTGAGCTTTCAGCCAACAAGGCCTTTGTCAAAAATAGACAACATACACAAACACACTCACGCAAATGCAACTCATACACGCATGACCACAGACTCTGGCAGCTGAAGCCAGACTGCGAGCAGCAGCACATGACGGGAGAGGCAACTGGGTGGTGGGGGTAAGGAGGAGGCTGTGGAGGGGAGGAGGGGGGATAGCAGGGTAGGACTGGGGGATGGCAAAGTGCCGCTTGTGGGAGTATGCAGGAACAAGGTGGAGAGAGAGTGGACAGCTAAGTGCAGTCAGGAGGTATGATGGGGGGTGGGGGAGGGGGTTAGTGAACAAAGAGAGAAGTAAAAAGCCTGGATGTGTTGGTGGAGTAGAGAGCTGTGTAGTGCTGGAATGGGGACAAGAAAGGGTCTACATGGGAACGACAATGACTAATGAAGGTTGAGGCCAGGAGGGTTACGAGAACATAGGATATATTGCAGGGAGAGTTGCCACATGGGCAAGTCAGAAGGATCCAGATGAAGAATGTCATTTTGGGTGGCATGCTTAGCAACAGGGTGGTCCACCTGTTTCTTGGCCACAGCTTGTCCGTGGCCACTCATGCAGACAGACAGCTTGTTGGTTGTCATACCCATATAGAATGAAACACAGTGGTTGCAGCTTAGCTTGTAGATCACATGTCTGGTTTCACAGTTAGCCCTGCCTTTGGCGGGGTAGGTGATGTTTATGAACAAAATAGATAGGTGATGGTGGGAGGAGGCATTGGACAGGTCTTGCATGTAGGTCTATTCCAGGGATATGAGCCATGATGCAAGGGGCTGGGAGCAGGGGTTGTGTAGGGATTGATGAGGTTACTGTGAAGGTTTGGTGGATGATGAAATACCATTGTGAAAGGGATGGGAAAGATAGTGGGTATGACAGTTCTCATTTCAGGACACAACAAGAGTCAGTCGAAACCCTGGTGGAGAACGTAATTCAGTTGGTACTGAGTTACAAGGGGAATGCTCTTCCGTGGTGGGATGGAGTGACTTTGGGAGGGGGTGGGTGACTGGAAAGATAAGGCATGGGAGTTCTGATTTTGTACAAGGCTGGGAGGGTAATTATGGCCTGCGAAGGCCAGTCTGGTCACAAACATCACCTATCCCATCAAAGGTAGGGCTACCTGTGAAACCAGTGATGTGATGTATAAGATAAGCTGCAATCACTGTGTTGCATTCTACATGGACATGACAGCCAACAAGCTGTCTGTTCACAGGAATGGCCACTGACAAATTGTGGCCAAGAAACAGCTGGGCCATCCTATTATGCTTACATGAACAGTTTGCTTAGATATGGTGTGATCTTCTGGGGAAATACAGGTATGGCAAAACAAGCTTTCAAACTTCAAAAAAGGCCTGTTAGAAAAATGAAAGGAGTTCCCTGTAGAGTGTCATGCAGGGAAATATTTAAAGAATTTAAAATAATGACTCTTCCTAGCTTAAACATCTATGAATGTGTATACTTTCTGAAAACTCACTAGGAATTTTCAACATTAAATAATCAGGTTCATAACCATGAAACAAGGAACAGAGATGATTTTCACAGAGACACTCACAAAGGAGTGCTCTACCAAAAAAGGGGAAACTACCAGCCCAAAATACTTTTTAGTGCATTGCCTTCTACAATAAAGAAAATTAAAGAATTTCATAAATTCAAGGCAGATCTTAAACAATTTTTACTAACACATAGTTTTTATAGCATTGAAGAATATCTGAATATGGAAAAGTAATATTATTTATATATACTGATATTAAATATTTGTATTTATTATCCAAGTTTTTGAAACAAATTAAAGATAAGAAACTATATCGTAATTGACTACATCCATACAATGTATATTGTTAACAAATGAATAAAGAGATTGATTGATTGATCCTGTTGCTGAGCATGCTGCCCAACACGATGTTCTTCATTTCAAGAAGTGCTTCACAGCCTGTAGCATGTGGATCCTTCCCACCAATACCAGCTTTTCTGAACCACCCAGGTGGAAAATCTCCCTGCAATATATCCTATGTTCTCGTAACCCTCCTGGCCTCAACCTTCATTAGTCATTGTCATTCCCATGTAGACCCTTTCCTGTCCCCATTCCAGCACTACACAGCTCTCTATTCCACCAACACATCCAGGATTTTTACTTCTCTCTTTGTCCACTAACCCCCTCCCCCACCCTCCATCATACCTCCTGACTGCACTTAGCTGCCCACTCTCTCTCCACCTTGTTCCTGCATACTCCCACAAGCAGCACTTTGCCATGCCACAGCCCTACCCTGATATCCCCCCTCCTCCCCGCCGCAGCCTCCTCCTTACCCCCACCACCCAGTTGACCCTCCCATCATGCGCTGTTGCTCACAGTATGGATTCAGCTGCCAGGGACTGTGGTCATGTGTGTGTGTGTGTGTGTGTGTGTGTGTGTGTGTGTGTGTGTGTGTTTGGTGTCTGTTTTCGGCAAAGGCCTTGTTGGCTAAAAGCTCAACTTCTGACAGTCTTTTTGTTGTGCCTATCTGTAACTCAGCATATCCACTATATGATGAGTAGCAACTATCCCTTTTCATTATATTGTTTCTATCAAAAATGTTTTATTTCTTTTTGTGTGTGCCTGTTGACAAATCAGTGTTTCTGATATTTACTCTTTAATTATTTACATTCTACCAGAATGTTCCTAGTATGATTAGATTAATTGTAGCACATTTCCTTTATACAGTAGGCTATTGATGTTTTTCATAAGACCTGAATCAGATTCAGTTTCAAAAATTCTCATGTTTACATCTATACCTTGAGAAGTTCTAACCCCCCCCCCCCCCCCATATTACATCATCATAAATAGCTCTCTGAATAGGTAGGTTTCAGCTAAAATTTGCCCTCTATTGTATTTCACAACTTGCTGGGATCCTTAGTATAAAAATTCTATCAAGTTTGTCAGCATGCCATATCGTCTTCTACCTCATGCAAGATGGCAGCTCTCAAGGCTATGTGCACAACAGCAAGTGACTGTGACCCTAGCTGAGAGGGAGACACTGCACGACTCACACGAATCTGACAGGCAGGTGACGTGCATACCAGAAATAAGGAATTGGCCAAGATGAAGGACTGGTCATTTGTCTGTCCAAAACAAGTGGGCAGATACAGAGACTGACTTAGAAAGAGGGGAAAGAAGTTATCTAGAGCTACTGGAAATAACTAGCATGGTTATTGTCTGCCAAACATTTGCCTGGGCCAGTAAAGCTCCAGTGAAAGTGAAAAAGCACAATTCTAACAAGGAAAGTGAATGAGCTGGTTGATTTACATACTACTGTGATATGTAAATAAAAAGTCTCAAGGAGGTAAAGAAAATTAGGCCTGGTAGAAAGTGATAATTTTATTGGTTCAAGAGTTACAGAGCATTAAAGTCAGACAAAATTAAAAATTCATAACTTTGATAATATGTGCAGCAGGGACATAAATGATATGTCAAATTAAAGGAAAGTAATGAAGAATAAGAATCCTGTAGCAGATATGCTGATTTTAAACAATTTATAGACAAAAATAATGAATTTCTTGTGTATCATTAAATTATTGGTAGTTCCTTACAAAAAAAAATAGCATAGATAAAATAAACACAGGTAATGCCAAACCAGCATGTAAAACTAGCATTAGAGATGGAGTGATTGACATGCCACAACACATGGTGCACATGATCATGCTCTAGAAATCAGCTATTGGGTTTTGATCATCAAAAATAGACCATAAAAATGGATCCCAGTCCCAGTAACACACACCACATAAAAGCTAGTGATCTGCTGTTTCTCATGAAACAATAAAATAATAGTGCTACATAGTAAATATTGATGTTTTCTTTGTCATTAGTAAATATGACAAGAAAGCTACTAATTCTTTTTAAGATTATTTGAATACTATTAATAATACCTCAATTCTGAATACATAAGCAAAATGTCTGGCAAAATTCCATGCATATGCCAGATGCCTATATAAAATATTATAAATCTGAGTAAGACACCATATATAATTTTAATGGAAGCTGACAACATTACATCTACCAACCTTGGCTATAAAAGAATACTGGGACATGGGTGCTGGGGTTAATCATCACAGCCAGGTTGGAGATCTGTTGTTATGAGCAGTTCATGACATGCATTGCACATTAGCTGCACAGTGTTGACTCTGACGGATTCTCTGAAGTTTTTTCAATGAGACTTTGGACTCTGAATAATTTGTGCTCACTTTTAACTTAGTTTTTCACTTTTAACTCAGTTTTTGTGGTGCACACTTCTGGACTTAGAAAGTTTACAGGGATAGGCAAATTGTTGTGACTCGCCGATTATTCAAAGTGCCGCCGCGCAATTACGCACGTCCTCTACGTGCGGCGTTGTCTGCCAGCCACGCAGCAGCTGCGCCACCTAAGCGGCCAGCCGAGCAGCGGCCGCTAGACTGAGACGCAGTGTTTAATCGAATGCCGACTTGTACACAGGTCAACTTACTCAGTGACTTATATGTGTTGTTGTCCGAAAAATGTGTTAAATTTGAAGATATAAAAATTGGCGACGAGGTAGTGGATTTTTCCTTTTCACCGTTGACTCACAGGGTTCCATGGCTACTGTCGAGCAGCTCTTGCAAAATCTCCTTGAACAGCAAATGCTTCTAACGACGGCGATTCGCGATCAGCAAACGCTTCTAACAGCGGCGATTCGCGATCAGCAAACGCTTCTAACGACGGCGATTCGCGATTTCGTCGCGGCATCAAATGCGGGGTGTTTCTCGTCGTTGGCTGTACCTCCTTTTCCACCTTACGACGAGATGGCGGAAGACTGGTCTGATTATGAAAAACGTCTTCAACAGCACTTCTTGGCATTTCATGTCACGGACGAACAACCATGTAAGTCTCTATTCCTTTCTTGGATTTCACCTCAAATGTATCGGTTGTTGTCGCAATTGGCTCCTTTGAAGGATCCTGCGTCTTTGTCCTTTGCTGAAATGTGCTCCCTTCTGTCTGTCTATTTTCAAAAGCAAACGCATGTGGTAGCCTCTCGTGTTGCCTTTTATCGTTGTCAAAAACAACCAAATCAGTCCTATCGCGCTTGGGCTGCTGAACTTCACGGCCTCAGTCGAAAGTGTCAATTTGTTACTGACGTTCACAAAGAATCCTATGCCGATTCCATGGTATGGGATGCTATTCTCAGGTCGGCGCCCGACAAAGAAGTTCGGCAACGTGCCCTTCAGTTGGCGAATCCGACTCTAGATGAAGTTCTCTCCATTGCGCAGTCTTTTGAAATTTCTCGCGCCGCGGGGGCGCAAATAGAAGCGTGGGGTGATGTCGGGGAAATACAACCTCTGTGCGCTGTTGACCACGCATGCGGCACGTCCCCGCTGGCCGACGTGGTCGCAGTGAGCTCCCACGCGCAGCCTCGGCCTAGCCGTAAACAACCCACTAAGAAACTGCAGCAACATCCCCAGCAACTTCCTTCATGTCCGCGGTGTTTTACGAAACATTCACGCGAGGATTGTCCCCAACGTTGGGCTGTGTGTCACACTTGCAAAAAGAAAGGTCATGTGTCTTCTGTTTGTAAATCCGACCGCATACATGATGTTCATGAACATGACGCTGATTCTGATTCTGTGGTGTCTGTCAATTGCACTTCTTCCCTTTCAGGGAAGTTATTCCTCACTGTCCAAATCCTTGGTCGAGATGTTCGCATGCAAGTGGATACAGGTTCTGCTGCCACTATAATTAATTCTCAGACGTATCTTCAGCTGGGTTCTCCACTCCTGTCCTCTGTCACTCGGCAATTACGGACATACAATAAACAGAAGATTTCTCTCTTGGGACAGTTTAATGCTGAGGTATCTTACAAATCTGTCGTTCGCTCTGTTCCCATATACATCTTCAAAATCTCCGCACACTTTTTAATGTCTTACAGACTGCCAGTCTTAAGTGTAATCTTCAGAAATCACAATTCTTTCAGGCATCTATCACGTACTTGGGGTTTCAACTCTCTCGGGATGGTATTCGTCCGCTTCAACACACTGTTGCTGCGATCAATGCCCTTCCTCGCCCTACATCTGTTAAGGAACTGCAGGCTTTCTTGGGGAAAATAGCATACTATCACAAGTTTTTACCGTCTGCGGCGTTGGTGGCTCAGCCGTTGCATCGCTGTTGCATAAAAACGTGCCTTTTCACTGGTCCGCGTCATGTGACGCGGCTTTCCGGAAATTAAAGACTATGCTGAAACAGGCCCCATGCCTGGCTACTTATCGACCTGGCCAACATCTTGTTCTTGCCACAGAAGCCTCTCAATACGGGGTCGGTGCAGTCCTTGCGCACCGTTTTTCTGACGGTTCGGAACAACCCATCGCTTATGCCTCCAAAACGCTCACGGATGCCCAACAAAAGTATTCTCAAATTGAGAAAGAAGCTTTGGCCATAATTTATGCTCTTCATAAGTTTGGTGTTTTTCTCTATGGCTCAAAATTTCATCTTGTTACGGATCACAAACCGCTTGTTTCCTTGTTTCATCCATCAACATCACTTCCCGACAAGGCTGCACATCGCATCCAGCGTTGGGCTCTTTACTTGTCCCGTTTCAATTATGAGATTCACTTCCGGCCAACGGCTCAACATGCGAATGCTGATGCTTTGTCTCGCCTTCCCATGGGTCCTGATCAGGCATTCGATAGGGACGAACTTTTGTGTTTCCACCTGGATGTTGCCGAGCAGCGGGTTGTGGACGGGTTCCCCATCACTGGGGACAGGCTGGCGGCTGCTACGGGTTCTGACCCTATCCTCTCCCGGGTTTTACTCTGTATTCAGAAGGGCTGGCCAGATCGCCCGTCCACTAAGACTTCTGATCCGTTGCGGAACTACTACACTTTGCGCTACCACCTCACGGCTAGGGATGGTGTTATCCTCCTCTCCACTGACAATGCTTCACCGCGTGTTGTGGTACCTGCGTCTTTGTGTGCTTCGGTCTTGCGCCTCCTTCACCAGGGGCACTGGGGGGTGTCTCACACAAAATCTCTGGCACGCCGTCATGTGTACTGGCCTGGCATCGACTCTGACATTGCACACATGGTCGCTGCCTGCGGCCCTTGTGCGTCACAGGCCGCTGCCCCGAAGTCATCTTTGTCACCGTGGCCTTCGCCTGAGAAGCCCTGGGAGCGCATTCATGCTGACTTTGCGGGACCCTTTATAGGTCCTTATTGGCTCCTCGTAATTGACGCCTATTCTAACTTTCCTTTCATTGTCCGTTGCACGTCGCCTACCACCGCGGCAACCACCAGTGCTCTGGCCCGCATTTTTTCTTTGGAAGGCCTCCCCTCTACTCTTGTTACTGATAATGGTCAGCAATTTGCCTCTTCCGACTTTGCGGATTTTTCTGCTCGTCACGGCGTTACGCATGTCACGGCCCCGCCGTTCCATCCACAATCCAACGGTGAGGCTGAACGACTGGTCCGCACATTTAAGGCTCAGATGCGGAAACTTCTGACTTCTTTTGCTGCTGATGACGCGCTTCTCCAGTTGCTGGCATCTTACCGTTTCACCCCCATGGGCGATCACAGCCCGGCTGAGCTCTTACATGGCCGACAGCCCCGCATGCTACTTCATCTTCTGCGGCCTCCCACCTCACGGCCGCGGGTGCCTTCACGTGGCCGGTTCACCGCCGACAACCTCGTCTGGGTGCGGGGATATGGCAGGCGGCCAAAATGGAGCCCGGCGGGCCGCATCTTATGACACCGTGGCAGACGCCTGTATGAAATCCAGACGGACACGGGCGTTGCAGTGCGTCATTCAGACCAGCTTCGGCCTCGGGTGCCAGCAACGCCTGTTCCGAATGCCGCCACACCACCTTTGGCTCTACCTGATGCTTGGGATCTTGGCATCTCTCAATACTCACAACGCAGCCCTCTCACCTTCCTCGCGATGCCAGCACCAGAACGGACGCCACCAGGAGACGTGCCCATGCAGGAACCGGAGGACCGTCCTCTGTCAGAGTACATCTACTCTCCTGCTCCTCCAACAGACGCCGACACATCGCCCATGTCTCCTGTCATATCAACTGGACTTGCCGCAACGGGCAGATTGGTGCAGGGGGCCCCAGCAGATTCAACCCCTACGTCTCCTGTCATCTCAACCCGTTATCATCGGGGACACTACCGTCCGTATGGGAAGCCTCCACCTCGAGACTTTACGGTGAGTCAAACAACGCCTATGGACATTAGCCATCTCCAGGACACCTCCATCAAGACCAGTGCAACAATTTCAAAGGGGGGAAAAGTGTTGTGACTCGCCGATTATTCAAAGTGCCGCCGCGCAATTACGCACGTCCTCTACGTGCGGCGCTGTCTGCCAGCCACGCAGCAGCTGCGCCACCTAAGCGGCCAGCCAAGCAGCGGCCGCTAGACTGAGACTCAGTGTTTAATCGAATGCCGACTTGTACACAGGTCAACTTACTCAGTGACTTATATGTGTTGTTGTCCGAAAAATGTGTTAAATTTGAAGATATAAAACAAATATCTAATGATTTTGCAGGCAGTGCCAGGCTCTGTCACATATGTACAGTCTATACGTAGTAACGGTCAACAGCCAATAAGATCACATGAGTGCTTTGGACAATGCAACATCAGTTGTGTTAAATGTCTAAGTAAAATGGGTGTAGAAACAGAGGTTGCTTAGACAACTGTACTGAGCAATGCAATGTAACAGAGAAGTGTGTCACTAGGGAGTCCAAGTGGTGAAATAGAAGGCCTAAAATCTGAATTCAGAGGTGAACTAGAGAAGTTAAGTGGTGAACTGAGGGATACGAAAGATAACTTAGGGAAAAAATAGTATGAAGCTATAGAGGGAACTAAAATAATGATTGAGAAAATTAGAGTTAAGATGGGAGCAGCTGAAGAGAGACTGGATACAAAAACAGATTCAGTGAAAATAGTGCTTCAAGGGGAAATTAGTTTATGCAGGTGGCCGTTAGATCCTTATAAAGTTCCAGCTGGGGAAGTTCTGGCAGAGGTATATGGAAATGTTCAGATATGTAATGAGGAAATTAAATTAGTTTTAAGGTAAGAAATAGTTAGCAGCATTGATGATCTTCAAAAGAAGTTTGAAATGTTAATCTATATAATTAGAATTAAATTGTGCTCAGGCAAATGTGCATTTTCCTAGTATGCCACACACAAACTTTAAGTTTTTATCCTGCAAGAATAGGTATCATGCTGTTGAATCCCTTGCATCTTATAAAGATAGTTTCATTCAGGATGGATGATGAAGTTAAGGTAAAATGTATTAAAAGGCTGCTAGAAGGTCTTGCAGAAACCCTGGCAAACCAGCATTCAGTCGATTTCATATCATAAAAGATGTCTGAACAGCTGTTCTTGCATAAGTACTGGAGCCAAGTGAAAGAATGCCATCCGAAGAACAAACTTTTAAATTCTCAGTATATAGTTCAGGCAGTCAGTGGCAGACTTTTATCATGAAGAATTGCTAGAACTAATTCATTTTGATAGTCTGCTAAGTATTTTAACTGATATCATTATGTTAAAAATGAACACTGTCAGAACAGCTGTAGTTGGAGCTGATTCACAGTCTGACTGATTCAGCTAAAAATTATTAGCTTACATTAAAAAACTGTATCAAGTATTAATATAAAAATTCACACGAGTAAACAACAAGTCATAGAATTTTAATCAGAGACAGGAGAGGCCTAATGAGGACAGAAAATCAAAGGAGAGATAATAGTAATTGATGTGACAAAAAGGGCAGGTATGGTAGCACAAATAATTATCAAAGGAACAACTACCAAAGAAATAATAAGAAGTGCAGCACTAAAGAGAGAGCATTCCTTAATAAATCTTGCAGAACAGAGTAGCCAGAACATAGTCAAGAAAACTGAAATTTTCCTCAGCTGTAGCCAGAGATGGGACAGTAGGCTAAGAAGGAACAGGACTAAGAACAGGAAATACAGAAGGGAGAGTAAATAGTGCATTTGTGATATAAGAGATGATTTTTTGAATGAAACACTTATCTCAAGCTACCACTGTAAAGCTCCAGTCTGTAATTAAAGTTAAAGTGGAGGAGATTGTGGGAGATTGCCTCCTGTACACAAGAAGCAATGTTTCAGGAACTGCTGAATCTTTTTATAATACTATTAAACATGAGAAGACAGAAGAGTCCTCTGTGCCATGTACAAAGATGAGGAATGCTTATAGGTAGTTTAAGTAAACCTGTAAGGAAGAAAGTAATTTTAGAAGTGAATGTGGATAAGAAACTGTGAAGCAATACTTTTTTGGGCAATTCCAGGTCTTTCCATGAACTTGACTGAGAGTACAGACTTTCTCTATAAATATGAGGGGACAGTGTGCTGTGGGAGAAAAACAATAAGATTTAAAATGTAATTGTTAACAAGGATTTAGTAGCCAGTTCCTATAGTGAGCTTTGGGAAGAGGAGGAGAAAGATATTAGGATAAGGAATTCAGGATAATGTAGATGAAACGAAAAGTGTGTTGGAGAAAAGATGATCCTCTTATATTCAAGGAGTGACTTGGTAGCACAGCAGTGTTTATGCCCGCATCTCGTGGTTGTGCGGTAGTGTTCTCGCTTCCCACGCCCGGGTTCCCGGGTTCGATTCCCGGCGGGGTCAGGGATTTTCTCTGCCTCGTGATGGCTGGGTGTTGTGTGCTGTCCTTAGGTTAGTTAGGTTTAAGTAGTTCTAAGTTCTAGGGGACTGATGACCATAGCTGTTAAGTCCCATAGTGCTCAGAGCCAGTGTTTATGACCATGTAAAATAGTTCTGTAAGTGGAGAAGGTCAACATTTGATGACACATGCATCACTCAGGCAGTGGTAATTGACATTTGTATCTGAAACAAAATTCTATAGCAAAAAGAGTCTAATATAAGATCAGAAAAATAAATAAACAATGTAGGGCAAAGGTAACAATGATGAACATTTGTTTTAGGAACTAGATTTTCAAATGGAAGACTTTGCTCAGAGATTTCTTTCACATTCACAAGTTATTGTACATATGAGATTTAAGTAAGAATGAGTGTTTTAATTTCATTAACATTTATTGAAAGCTAAAATGACCTTAAAATAACAACTCCATTTGCAAACACTCAGATTACAATTCAAATTATTCTAATGGATCCAAAGTGAAACAAAAAACTGGTAAGTTCATTATAATGTAAATACGAGAAATATAGTTTAGAATAGTTACTAAGAGATGTAATTACACTCATGCAACATTTAAATGCATTACATAACATCTGTATAGTTTTGTAATTTATTCTGCACTCACCACTTTAGAATGGGCCACAAGATGCAGTATACATGGCGTAACCTTACCCCAGAAGTCAAATAAGATGCTCATGGTCAATGAATGAGCTTCACTACTTGGCAAGTTATGTGACGCAATTTGCTCCAAGTATACAGTCCACAACTGAAAGATAATGTTCACATATAAGATTTTGCCAGTGTTATCTTTCATTTTTCAATATAAATTTATGTCATTATGTTATTAGCTTGTAGATTAAAACTGAAGAAACTACAAAAAGATGGAAATTTAAGGAGATGGGACATGGATAAACTGAAAGAACCAGAAGTTCTAGAGAGTTTCAGGGAGAGCATTAGGGAACGATTGACAAGAATGGGGGAAAGAAATACAGTAGAAGAAGAATGGGTAGCTTTGAGAGATGAAATAGTGAAGGCAGCAGAGGATCAAGTAGGTAAAAAGATGAGGGCTAGTAAAAATCCTTGGGTAACAGAAGAAATACTGAATTTAACTGATGAAAGGAGAAAATATAAAAATGCAGTAAATGAAGCACGCAAAAAGGAATATAAACGTCTCAAATAGAAGATCAACAGGAAGTGCAGAATGGCTAAGCAGGGATGGATAGAGGACAAATGTAAGGATGTAGAGGCATATATCACTAGGGGTGAGATAGATACTGCCTACAGGAAAATTAAAGAGACCTTTGGAGAAAAGAGAACCACTTGCACGAATATCAAGAGCTCAGATGGAAACCCAGTTCTAAGCAAAGAAGGGAAAGCAGAAAGTTCGAAGGAGTATATAGAGGGTCTATACAAGGGCGATGTACTTCAGGACAATATTATGGAAATGGAAGAGGACACAGATGAAGATGAAATGGGAGATATGATACTGCATGAAGAGTATGACACAGCACTGAAAGACATAAGTCAAAACAAGGCCCCGGCAGTAGACAACATTCCATTAGAACTCCTGATAGACTTGGGAGAGCCACCCCTGACAAAACGCAACCATCATGTGAGGAAGATGTACGAGACAGGCAAAATACCCTCAGACTTCAAGAAGAATATAATAATTCCAATCCCAAAGAAAGCAGGTGTTGACACATGTGAAAATTACCAGACTATCAGTTTAATAAGTCACGGCTGCAAAATACTAACACAAATTCTTTACAAATGAATGGAAAATCTGGTAGAAGCTGAACTCGGGGAAGATGAGTTTTGATTCCGTAGAAATGTTGGAACACGTGAGGCTATACTGACCCTAAGACTTATCTTAGATGATAGATTAAGGAAAGGCATACCTATGTTTCTAGCATTTGTAGACTTAGAGAATGCTTTTGACAATGTTGATTGGAATACTCTCTTTCAAATTCTGAAGGTGGCAGGGGTAAAATACAGGGAGCAAAAGGTTATTTACAATTTGTACAGAAACCAGATGGCAGTTATAAGAGTCAAGGAGCATGAAAGGGAAGCAGTGGTTAGGAAGGGAGTGAAACAGGGTTGTAGCCTATCCCAGATGTTGTTCAATCTTTATATTGAGCAAGCAGTAAAGGAAACAAAAGAAAAATTCTGAGTAGGAATTAAAATCCATGGAGAAGAAATAAAAACTTTGAGGTTTGCTGATGACATTGTGATTCTGTCAGAGACAGCAAAGGACCTTAAAGAGCAGTTGAACGGAATGGACAGTGTCTTGAAAGGAGGATATAAGATGATCATCAACAAAAGCAAAATGAGGATAATGGAATGTAGTCAAATTAAATTGTGTGATGCTGAGGGAATTAGAATAGGAAATGACACACTTAAAGTAGTAAATGAGTTTTGCTATATAGGGAGTAAAATAACAGATGATAGTAAAAGTAGAGGGGATATAAAGTGTAGACTGGCAATGGCAAGGAAAGCGTTTCTGAAGAAGAGAAATTTGTTAACATCGAGTATAGATTTAAGTTTCAGGAAGTTGTTTCTGAAAGTATTTCTATGGAGTGTTGCCATGTATGGAAATGAAACATGGATGATAAATAGTTTAGACAAGAAGAGAATAGAAGCTTTCAAAATGTAGTGCTACAGAAGAATGCTGAAGATTAGATGAGGACGTACTGAATAGAATTGGGGAGAAGAGAAATTTGTCGCACAACTTGACTAGAAGAAGGGATCGGTTGGTAGAACATGTTCTGAGGCATCAAGGGATCACCAATTTAGTATTGGAGGGCAGCGTGGAGGGTAAAAATCGTAGAGGGAGACCAAGAGATGAATACAGTAAGCAGACTCAAAAGAATGTAAGTTTCAGTAGGTACTGGGAGATCAAGAAGCTTGCATGTAGCACGGAGAGCTGCATCAAACCAGTCTCTGAACTGAAGACCACAACAACAATGATATTAGCTTCAAAAAGGAACTAATACCAGTGATTAGATAAATATGTATTTTAAATAATTTCAGTAAATGCAAATAATTTTCAACTAACTACTCTTCCTCACTTTGTATCCCTTGACTTGAATTTTAAATTGATTTGTCCTACATTTAAAACTGATGGAGACTCCAGGCTTAAATATAAATATTTATCTCAGGTAAATCACTAGTCACTGATTAGGAAAGGAGTGAGACTGTAGACATGCAATTAAAAAGGACATTTCTAGCTGGACATTTAGATGAGATACTTCATAAATATGGGACATGAGCATGGCAATACCAAACCCACACTCACCCACCGGCCCATCCACATGCACAAAAGTGCGTGTGCACATGCGCGCGCGCGTGTGCTCACACACACACTCACACACACTCACAGACAAGCACATAGTAAATTTTTATAAAGTGAATTAAAAAGAAGAAGCAGAAGCTGCAGAAGAAGAATACTGCAGCAAGACCTGAATACAGCTGTGAAGAAAAAGTGGCTTTAGTGTGTGTGTGTGTGTGTGTGTGTGTGTGTGTGTGTGTGTGTGTGTGTGTGTGTTTGTTGTTGTTGTGAGCTCTCTGAATAATTTAATTTAATTTTCCTTTCTTACCTGCCTGTCTACTGCTCAATGCTTCTTCTTTGTGGTGAATAGTGATCTATCCTGAAAGAACTACGTATAATAGATACTAGCGTTTCTATTTTTATTAAACTGTTACTGAAATTAACTTCCTTATGGATGACCTATTTGTTTGAGCACTATGGGCATTAATTTTGATATACCTTATCATATTTAGTGGTTGTAGTTATTAGTGTGGATTCTCTACTTCATATAACATGACTCAAAATAATGATAAAAATTAACAAAAATAAAATTTTCTGCCACAGTCAGTACCTGAATATAAATGTTTATCAACCAAATATTTACAAATTTTGTTGAAATTTGCAAATAAATTCTACAGAATTAGAAAATAGGTGAACTCAAATGATGGAAACCCCAGGTAGGGATATCAACAATTTAGAAAAAGACAGATTGCTATTTATCATATAGAAGACACTTCAAGTAGCAGACAGGCACAATTAAAAGACACTAACATAAAGCTTTTGGTTACTGCCTTCAACACGTGAAGAGAGAGACACACACACACACACAAGCAAGCACACCTCATGCACACATAATGATGAACTCCAGCATCTCAGACTCGAATGCAACTATCACATGGGATGCAAGCAGTAATCTGGAGTAGGGATGAGAGAGGAAAGGATATTAGTGTACCGATGGGGACAGTGATGAACACTGCCTGCTGGAGAGAGCAGGGACTAGACTGCCAACAGGCACAGCATCAGGAGGTTGTGGGGCAGGGAGGTGGGGAAAAAAGGAGAAAGAAAGAAGAGGAGCAGGGAAGGGCGGGTGGATGTGTTGGGAGAAGGCTGCAAATAAACAGGATGGGAGATGAGAATGGGGAGGAGATGATAGGACAGAGGGGCTGAAAACTGTGGGATGGAGGGTGTGGGGACAGTGTGTTACCATAGGTTGAGATCAGGACAATTACAGGAGCAGTGAATGTGTTGTAAGGATAACTCCCATCTGCACAATTCAGAGAAGCTGGTGGTGGAGGGAAGGATCCAGATGGTTCAGGTAGCGATCAGCCATTGAAATAAAGTGTGTTATGTTCAGCTGCATGTTGTGCCACAGGGTGGTCTACTTTACTCCTTGCCATTCATCTCGACAGACAGCTAGTTGGTAGTCATACGAATATAAAAAGCTGTGCAGTGACTGCAGCAGAGCTGTTTACACAGGTGGCCCAACCCCTGATGGGATAGGATAAACCCATAACAGGACTGGAATAGGAAGTGTTGGGTGGGTGGACTGGGCACGTTTTGCACCTGGGTCTTCCACAGGGGTATGATCCTTGTTGCAAGTGGTTGGGATTGTGAGTGGCATAGGGATGGACTAGGATGTTGTGGAGATTGGGTGGGCAAGAGAACACCACTTTAGGAAAGGTGGCAAGTATCTTGGGTAGGAAGTCCGACATTTCAGGGTATGATGATAGATAATTAAAGCCCTGGTGAAGGATTTGGTTCAGTTGTTCCAGTCTGTGGTGGCACTGGGTGATGGAGGGCACACTCCTTTGTGGCTGGTTCTTGGGGTTTGTCGGAGGATTGAGGGTGTGAGGGGAAATGGCATACTCCCATGCCATCTGTTTGGGGACTAGGTCTAGGGGATAGCGCCTGTCTGTGAAGGTCTTGGTGAGACCCTCAGCACACTGAGCAAGAGAGTTTTTGTCACTGTAGATATGCCGTTCTCAGGTGGCCAGGCTTTATGGGAGGGATTTTTTGGTGTGAAAAGGATGAGAGCTGACAAAATGTAGGTACTGTTGGTGGTTGGTGGGTTTCATGTGGATAGAAGTGTGGATGGAGCCATCAGTGAGGAGGAGGTCAACATCTAGGAAGGTGGGACACTGGTCGGGGAGGACAACATGGAGCGGATAGGAGAGAAAGTGTTGAGGTTGAGTAGGAACAAAGATAGGGCATCTTGGCCCTGAATCCACATCATGAAGATATCATCAGTGAAGCTGAACCAGGCTAGGGGTTTGGTGTTTTGGGAGGCTAGGAAGGTCTCCTCTAGATGACCCATAAAAAGATTGGCATAGGAGGGTGTATGTAGGTGCCCATAGCTGTGCTGCAGATTTATTTATTTACCTTTCCTTCGAATGAGAAATAGTTCTGGGTTAGTATAAAGTTAGTAAGGTGTATGAGGAATGAGGTAGTGGGTTTTGAGTCTGAAGGACATTGGGAATGGTAGTGTTCAATAACAGAAGAACATGGACATGAGGGATGTTGGTGAATAGTGGGGTTGCATCAACAGTGATGAGTAGTGATACTCTTTTAAACTAATGCAGAAAGATGGACCAAGGGTCCATTGTGGCAGGAATGGTGTAAAGGAAATGGTAATTGCACAGAAATGGGCAAAAGAGGTGTTTATATTTGAGACAGGAGCTTCTAAGTGAAAAGATGCATAAAGATGCGCAAAAAATATGTAAAGGCACTCAGAAACATGCACAAGTATGCAAAGTAACGCACAGATACCTAAAAATATGCACAAATATGTTGAAACTGTACAGAAACATGGGTGAAATAAATGATGAGGTGTGTGTGCGTGTGTGTGTGTGTGTGTGTGTTTGTGTGTGTGCATGTGTGCATATGTTGCGATAAGTGAAGAGAGAGGGAGGGAGGATTTTTCAGGTCAAGGATCAAAAGTTTGTGTGGAAAGGGCATGTGTGGAAAACAGAATGCTTAAGTACATTGGAATGAGGGATGAAGTGGGCTCAATGGAATAAATATAACTATCAGAGGAAAGAGTCTGGGGCATTTGATACTGCATCTACAATCTTTGGAGTCACAGAGTCTGTGTTGTGTGCAGATGATCGTGGATGCAGTGTGGCTCGTAGGTAGGTGAGGTGAAGAAACACAAAGAAAGAATAGAAAGATCAGACACTGACAAGAGTAATACTGTAGTGAAGAGTAACAAAGGAAAACATTACAGGGTTGCAGGATGGAAGAAAACCGTTTGGTAAAAATGAAACAGTGTAAACTAAAGGTAGGACTGTCAACAATGTAGGAAGTTCTACCGCTTACCATAAAGAAAACACGTCAAGTTGCTGACAGGCACAATTAAAAGACACTTACGTAAAGTTTTCAACCACAGCTTTCAACAGTAAAAGATAGGCACTCACACCATTCACACATACAAGCAAGTACATCCCACACACAATGACTGTGCAACTTCAGTGTCTTGGGCTGGAATTCATCTATCACGTATGATGCAGGAAGCAATCTGGAGAGGGTGGGGAAGGGGAAGGGATAGTATTGTATGGATGGGGAGAGAGATGAATGCTGTCTGTGCAGTGTCAGGAGGTTTTAGGGCATCCTTTTCGGATCAAAAAAGGAAACGAATGAGGGAAAATGGGTGGATGTGTTGGCAGAGGCCTGCAAATAAACAGGGTGGGAGATGAGATGGGGAAGAGATGACAGGATAGAGGGGATGGAAACTTTTGGGTGGAGGGTGGTGGGACAGTATGTTATGATAAGTTGAGGCCCACATTAATTATGGGAGCAGATAATGTGTTGTAAGTATAACTATCATCTGCACAGTTCAGGAAAGCTGGTGGTGGAGTGAAGGATCCAGATGGCTCAGTTACTGAAGCAGTCACTGAAATCAAGTGTGTTATGTTCAGCTGCGTGGTGTGCCACAGTCTGGCAGTGGCTGTTCATCCGGGTAGACAGCTGGTTGGTAGTCATACCAATATAAAAAGCTGTACAATGATGGCAGCATAGCTAATAAATGACATGGTTGCTTTCACAGGCGTTGAGGGAGCTTCTGATGATCCAGATTCTTTCATCTGATAGTTATATTTATTCCACTGATCCCACTTCATCCCTCATCCTGACGTACTTAAGCATTTTGTTTTCCATATCTGCCTGTGCCACACTACATCTACATCTACACACATACTCCGCAATCCACCATACGGTGTGTGGCGGAGGGTACCTCATACCACAATTAGCATCTTCTCTCCCTGTTCCACTCTCAAACAGATGAGGGAAAAATGACTGCCTATATGCCTCTGTACGAGCCCTAATCTCTCTTATCTTATCTTTGTGGTCTTTCTGCGAAATGTAAGTTGGCGGCAGTAAAATAGTACTGCAGTCAGCCTCAAATGCTGGTTCTCTAAATTTCCTCAGTAGCGATTCACAAAAGAATGCCTCCTTTCCTCTAGAGACTCCCACCAAGTTCCTGAAGCATTTCCGTAACACTTGCATGATGATCAAACCTACCAGTAACAAATCTAGCAAGCCCGCCTCTGAATTGCTTCTACGTCCTCCCTCAATCCGACCTGATAGGGATTCCAAATGCTTGAGCAGTACTCAAGAATAGGTCATATTAGTGTTTTATAAATGGTCTCCTTTGCAGATGAACCACATCTTCCCAAAATTCTACCAATGAACCGAAGACGACTATCTGCCTTCCCCACAACTGTCATTACATGCTTGTCCCCCTTCATATCGCTCTGCAATGTTATGCCCAAATATTTAATCGATGTGACTGTGATGATGATGATGTTTGGGTTGTGGGGCGCTCAACTGCGTGGTTAACAGCGCCCGTACAATTTCCCAACCTTTGCTCAGTCCAATTTCACCACTTTCCTGGATGATGATGAAATGATGAGGACAACACAAACACCCAGTCATCTCGAGGCAGGTGAAAATCCCTGACCCCGCTGGGAATCGAACCCGGGACCCCGTGCTCGGGAAGCGAGAACGCTACCGCGAGACCACGAGCGGCGGACGCGATGTGACTGTGTCAAGCATACACTACTAATGGAGTATTCAAATATTACAGGATTCTTTTTCCTATTCATCTGCATTCATTTACATTTATCTATATTTAGAGTTAGGTGCCATTCTTTACACCAATCACAAATCTTGTCCAAGTCATCTTGTATCCTCGTACAGTCACTCAGCGACGACACCTTCCCGTACACCACAGCATCATTAGCAAACAGCTGCACATTGCTATCCACCCTATCCGAAAGATCATTTATGTAGATAGAAAACAACAGCGGACCTACCACACTTCCCTGGAGCACTCCAGACAATACCCTCACCTCTGATGAACACTCACCATCGAGGACAATGTACTGGGTTATATTACCTAAGAAGTCTTCGAGCCACTCACATACTTGGGAACCAATCCCATATGCTTGTGCCTTAGTTAGGAGTCTGCAGTGAGACACCGAATCAAACGCTTTACGGAAGTCAAGGAATATGGCATCTGTCTGATACCCTTCATCCATGGTTCGCAAGATATCATGTGAAAAAAGGGCGAGTTGCGTTTCGCAGGAGCGATGCTTTCTAAAGCCGTGCTGATGCATGGACAGCAACTTCTCTGCCGGCCGCGGTGGTCTAGTGGTTCTAGGCGCGCAGTCCGGAACCGCGGGACTGCTACAGTCGCAGGTTCGAATCCTGCCTCGGGCATGGATGTGTGTGCTGTCCTTCGGTTAGTTAGGTTTAATTAGTTCTAAGTTCTAGGCGACTAATGACCTCAGAAGTTAAGTCGCATAGTGCTCAGAGCCATTTTTGAGCAGCTTCTCTGTCTCAAGGAAATTCATTATATTCGAACTGAGAATATGTTCAAGAATCCTGCAACAAACCGATGTTAATTTTGAGGATCTGTCCTTCTACCCTTCTTATATTCAGGCGTCACCTGCGCTTTTTTCCAGTCACTCAGGACTTTACGTTGGGCAAGAGATTTGTGATAAATGCAAGCTAAGTAAGGAGGCAAATGCAGTAGAGTACTCTCTGTAAAACCGAACTGGAATCCCAACAGGACCTGGCGACTTATTTATTTTCAACTCATTCAGCTGCTTCACAACCCCAGGGATGTCTATCACTATGTCCTCCATACAGGAATCTGTATGAGACTCAAAAGGCGGTATGTTTGTACGATTCTCCCGCGTGAAAGATTTCTCAAAAGCTAAATTTAAAATTTCAGCTTCCGTTTTGCTGTCTTCCATTGCCAGGCCAGACTGATCAGTGAGTGACTGGATGGAAGCCTTCTACCCACTTTCCGATTTTACGTAAGACCAGAATTTCCTTGGGTTTTCAGCAAGATCTTTTGCTGAGGTATGGCAGTGGTAGTGGTTGAATGCTTTGCGCATCGCTCTTTTTACAGCAGCACGAATCTCTACTAACTTTTGCCTGTTCTCATTCTCCTGATCTTTCTTGTACCGTGAGTGCAACTGTCTTTGCTTCCTGAGCATTCTCTGAATTGTGCTGTTAAACCACGGTGGGTCTTTTCTGGCCATAACCAACTTTTTCGGCACATACTTGTCAAATGCGTGATTTACAACGTGTTTAAAATTTGCTCATAATTCTTCCATGTCCATCGTACTGGAAGTAAATTAAGTCAATTAATTTACGAAGTGGGATGCTAACAACTGCTTATCTGCTCTTTCTAGTAAGAATAATCTCCTAGCCTTCTTGACCAACTTTTTACTTTCATAACCATAGTCGTAATGACAACATCATGATCACTAATCCCTGTCTCAACACTGACACCATCGATGAGGTCTGGTCCGTTCGTGGCTACCAGATCTAAAATATTTCGATTACACATTGGCTGTCGATTTAGCTACTCAAGACAGTTTTCGGATAATGTGTTCAAAAGTAATTCACATGATGGCTTGTCTGTACCACCTGTAATGAATCCATAGACATCCCAGTCTATACTAGGTTGGTTGAAGTTGCCTCCGACTAATATAGCATGATCCGGGTACTTCTGTGATACAGGGTGTAGACTCCCTTTGAATGATTCTTGGTGGAACCTGGTGGCCAGTAATAACACCTAACAATTAACTTTATTTCTCCTAGCCCTGTTAAATGTGTCCAGATAACTTCACAATCACACTCTACTTCGACCTCAGTAGACACAATATTTTTGTCAACTGCAATGAAGACACCAGCTCCTATGCTGTCTACTCTGTCTTTCTGATACACATTCCAACCCTCACTAAATATTTCAGAACTATTTCAGGGTTCAGCCAGGTCTCAGTCCCAAGAATAATTTGTGCGCCACATGCTTCCTGGAGGGCAGTAAATTCAGGAACTTTATTCCGAACACTCTGAAAATTTACTGCTAATATCTTGATAGCATAAGTGTCTTTACACAGAGCATGTCCTAATTTCCCTGCCTGCACATCGACTGGTGGGTGTTCATCAGGACACCTCGCAATACTGCTTAGCCTAAAAACCCTCCATATGCATGCCACAAGTACTCTGCTACCCGAGTAGCCGTTTCCTTTGTGTAGTGCACCCCTGACCTATCTAGGGGCATCCTACAATTCCCCACCCAATTGTGCAAGTCTAGAAATCTGCAGCCAAGACTATCACAGAGTCGACGAAGCCTCTGGTTCAGAGCCTCCACTTGGCTCCAAACCAAAGGACCCCGATCCACTCTGGGAACGATGCTGCAAATAGAGAGCTCTGCAGACAACCCGCGTGCAAGGCCAGCGGTCTTCACCAAATCTGCCAGCCACCCGTACGAACTGAGGATCGCCTCAGAACCCAAGCAACAGGCATCATTGGTGCCGACGTGAGCAGCTACTTGCAGACGACTGCACCCCGTACGCTTGATAGCCACAGGCAAGGCCACCTCCACATCTTGGATGAGGCCCCCGGGCAGACAAACCAAGTGCACGTTGGATTTCTTTCCAGCCCTGTACGCTATTTCCCTAAGGGGCTCCATCACCTGCCTAATGTTGGAGCTCCTAATAACCAGCAAGCCTTTGCCCCCATGTGCCTGCTCGGGCCCTGCTGAAGGAGCGGCCACCTGCCCACTGACAGGATGAATGGGTGAGTTCCTCCTGCGCCCGCACACAACACGCACACACCCTTTCCATCCAGCTGCTAATATCTAACAAGTCCGCAAATTTATACTCTACGGCTATCAATAAGCAATATTACTCCTCTCAAATACGAGAATATGCAAGGATTTTATGTAATTAAATATGCATGCGCACAAACACTTGGAAAGAAATTAAGAATCAAACTACAAAACAAATGTGAAAGCTAAATATGCGACTCGCTACTGCACTGCTGCTGCACTGATACTTCACCAGTGACTTGATCCTCGACCTAAACCATCCTCCCTCCCTCACTCATAACACACACACTTATTGTAACACACACACACACACACACACACACACACACACACACACACACACACACACACACACACAAACACACATATACCTCATCGTTTAGTTTAACCCTCGTTTCTGTACGTTTTCTATGTATTTGTGCATATTTTCATGTGGTTTCATGCTTTTTTATGTATTTGTGCATATTTTTACATATCTGTGCATTTTTTGCATACCTGTGCGTGTTTTTGTGTGCTTTTACGTATTTTTTATGCATCTTCTCACTTAGCTGCTCCTGTCACAAATATCAACACTTATTTTGCCCATTTCTGTGTCAATCCCATTTCCTTTAGGCCATTCCTGCCAAAATGGATCCTTGGTCCATCTTTCTGCATAAGTTTAGAAGAGTATCCCTTTCCCTGGATAAAAACCAGTCCCACATCTTATTTCTCAAATGCTGCCTAAACCATGGAGTCCTTCCAAATGCCCTAACTGTAAAAATTCCTTTCTCTGGATCCCACCCCTCCTTTCACAATGACCCACTCCTTTTCTGATTATGCCAATTCCTTGTCTTAACAAATGTGGTACTGCAAAAACACATCTCCAAGGCGCGGGTATCCGAGAACCACCTGTGCTTCCTCCACAAGATACTACTACTTTGCAACACTTATTCCATAATCACATCTCTGAAATTGAATCCTTTGCTTTCCAGCACCTGGAGGAGCATTCCAGACACCACCTTGGTAAGTTATCTGGGCTGCTGACATCCTACTGGCACCTTGGGGCACCACTATCCAACTCCTATCACACCAACAGTGTTCCTCCTCATCCACCCATCATAGCAGCTAAACCTTCCTAGCTGACCTCTTCAACTTGTCACATCCCCTAAAACTCCCTACCAACTCTCCACCAAACTGAGATGCAAAACATTCCTGGGACATTGTTGTTAACCTTTCCACCAAAACTCTCATCTCCACAGAAGTTTAAGTCCTATCGAAAGGCCTCACCTTTAGCCCTACACCCAAATTTAACCCTACTGGACTTGTCAAAGACTTACTCTCCTTCTCCCAATCCATGCAATGGAAGCATTCCTATTTGTTGCCAATCCCTCCAACCAAAACAACTCCAATTCCAACACTGAAACCTGTCTCTTCCAGTTCATACCACCATACAACTGTGATGCCCCCCCCCCCCCCCCACCTAACCAAATGCTGATCACCTTCCAGGAATTCCTTACCTGCAATTTAGCCTCACCATTCTTCCCCAGGTCTCTTCCTCAGAACACCAACCTATCAGCAGAGGAAAGAATGGCCACACACAACCAAAAATGACTCCTGACCTAGTCATCCTACTTGCAGACAAAGGATCCACCACTATTGTTATAAATCACAGTGACAACCTGGCAGAATGCTTCTGTCAATTATCTGACTCTTCCACTTATAAACTCTGCCAGAGTGATCCCATTCCAGAAGTCCAACACAAACTCCAGTCCCTGCTTCCCAGAACGTCTCCCTCCATCCATTTTCCTCTTCACCCCAATGACACCCTGCACACCCACCTTCTACATGCTTCCCAAAATCCACAAACCCAACAATCCTGGATGCCCCATTCTGGCTGGTTATTGTGCCCCCACTGACAAAATTTCAGCCCTCATTCACCAACACTTCCAACCAATTGTCCATAATCTAGCCTCCCACGTCAAAGACACCAACAACTTCCTTCACTGACTTTCCACCATCCCCACCCCTTTACCTCCAGTATCCCTACTCATCACTGTTGATGGCACCTCCTTATACACCAATATCCTTCATGCACATGGTCTTACTGCTATTGTGCACCACATTTCTCAACGTTCTGCAGTCTCCGAACCCAGGACCTCACTCCTCATACACCTTACTAATTTTATCCTAGCCAGGAATACTTCTTGTTTGAAGGGAAGGTATATAAACAAATCTGAAATGCAGCCATGGTCACCCACATGGCACCTTCCTATGCCAAGCTTTTTATGGGCCACCTAGAGAAGACCTTCCTAACCTTTCAAAACACCAAACCCCTAGTCTGTTTCAGGTTCATTGATGATACATACCTTCATGATCTGGACTCAGAGCTGAGACACCCACCTCAACACCTTCTCTCCCATCCGATTCATGTGGTCCTCCTCAACCCAGCATGCCACCTCCCTAAATGTTGACCTCCTCTTCTCTAAGGGCTCTGGCTGCACCTCTCTCCACATTAAACCCACCAACCACCTACAGTACCTGCATTTTGACAGCTCTCCTTTCACACTAAAAATCCCTCCCGTACAGTCTGGCCACCTGGAAATGGCATACCTGCAGTGACAAAAACTCCCTTGTTTTATATGCTGAGGGGCTAACCAAGGCCTTCACAGACAGGCACTAACCCCCAGACCTAGTCTGCAAACAGATCTCCCGTGCCATTTCCCCTCACACCCTCAATCCTCCCACGAACCCCAAGAACCAGCCACAAGAGAGTGTCCCCTTCATCACCCAGTACCACCCCAGACTGGAACAACTGAACCACATCCTTTGCAAGGGCTTTGATTACCTATCATCATATCCTGAAATGAGGGACTTCTTACCCAAGATACTTCCCACCCTTCCTAAAGTGGTGTTCTCTTGCTCAGCCAACCTCCACAACATTCTGGTCTATCCCTATGCCACTCACAGTCCAAACCCCTTGCAACAGGGACCATATTCCCATGGAAGACCCAGGTGCAAAACCTGTCAAATCCACCCATCCAGCACTTCCTATTCCAGTCCTGTTACAGGTTTATCCTACCCCATCAAGGGCTGGGCTACATGTGAATCAGCCATTCATTTGCCAACTCTGCTGCAATCATTGCACAGCTTTGTATATTGGTATGTCCACCAACTAGCTGTCTACCAGGATGAATGGCCACTGCCAAACTGTGGCCATGAGAAAAGTAGACCACCCTGTGGCACAACTTGCAGCTGAACATAACACACTTGATTTCAATGGCTGCTTCGCTACATGAGCCACTTGGATCCTTCCAAGCACCAGCAGATTTTCTGAACTGCACAGATGGGAGTTATCCTTACAACACATTCTCTTCCCCCGTAATTTTCCTGACCTCAACCTATGGTAACACACTGTTTCCACAATCTCCACCCAACAGTTTCCATCTCCTCTGTCCTATCATTTCCCCCAAATTCTCATCTTCCACCCCTTTATTTGCAGTCCTTTGCCAACATGTCTGCCCATCATTTGCTGCTCCTCTTCAATTTTGCTCCTTTTTTCCCCACCTGCCTGCCCCACAACCTCCTGGCACTGTGCCTGTTGGCAGTATAGTGCCTGCTCTCTAAACCTGACAGCATCTGTCTCTCTCCCCACATGTACACTATTATCCTTTCCCCTTCCCTGCTGCTTGAATCCCACATGATAGTTGCATTCCAGCCTGAGATGCTGCAGTTGATGGTAGTGTGTGCATGAGGTGTGCTTGCTTGTGTGTGTGAATGGTGTGTGTGTGTGTTTTTTACTGATGAAGGCAATGGCCGAAAGCTTTATGTAAGTGTCTTTTAATTGTGCCTGTCTGCAACTCAAAGTATCTTCTTTATCAAAAATAGGTCAACTGGTAGTCATGATGGATTACTTACAGTCCAAAGAAATTCTTTAAAAAATCATTTTAAAATGTTGATTTGATTACTGTATTTTCTGTGTAGGACAATACAGCTAGGGCAGATATGACACAACATCTTTACTAGTGCACTGAAGGCAACAGAAAAGTTTGATGATCAGGCTCCTGGAACTACACGTATTGCATATTTCTTTATGATCAATAAAAGTGTGCTTTATGTGATGAAAATATACACAGAGGTGGCAAGGGTCATGGGATAGCAATATGCACATATACAGATTGCAGTAGTATCACATACACAAGGTATAAAAGAGAAGTGTATTTCCAGAGCTGTCATTTGTACTCAGGTTATATATGTGAAAAGGTTTCTGATGTGATTATGGCCAGACAATGGGAATTAACAACTTTGAATGTGGAATGGTAGTTGGAGCTAGACACATGGGACATTCCATTTCAGAAATCATTAGGGAATTCAATATTCTGAGTTCCACAGTGTCAAGACTGTGCAAAGAATGCTAAATTTCATGCTTGACCTCTCACCAAGGACATCTCATTTGCTGATGACCTTCACTTAATGACCAAGAGAAGTGTCATTTGTGTAGAATTGTCAGTGCTAATAGAAAAGTAATACTGCATGAGATAACCACAGAAATCAATGTGGGATGTATGTGCAAACATATCCATTAGCACATTGCAACAAAATCTGGCATTAATGGACTATGGCAGCAGACAACTGACACGAGTGCCTTTGCTAACAGCCCAACATTGCCTCCAGCACCTCCCCTGGGCTTGTGGCCATATCAGTTGAACCCTAGATGACTGGAAAACCACGGCTTGGTCAATGTGGGATGTATGTGTAAACATTATCCATTAGTACATTGCAACAAAATCTGGCATTAATAGACTACAGCAGCAGACAACTGACACAAGTGCCTTTGCTAACAGCACAACATTGCCTGCAGCACCTCCCCTGGGCTTGTGGCCATATCAATTGAACCCTAGATGACTTGAAAACAATGGCCTGGTCAGATGAGCCCAATTTCAGTTGGTAAGAACTGATGGTAGGGTTCAAGTGGACCCAGGCTGTCTACAAGGCACTGGGCTAGCTGGTGATGGCTCCATTATGGTGTGGGCTGTGTTTACATGGAATGGACTGGGCCCTCTGGTCCAACTGAACTGGTAATTGACTGGAAATGGTTAAGTTTGGCTACTTGGAAACAACTTGCAGCTGTTCAATGATGGAATTTTTTATGGATGATAATGCACCATGTAAGTGGGACACAACTGTTTGCAATTGGTTTGAAGAACATTCTGGACAGTCTGGGTGAATGATTTGGCTACCTGGGTCACCCAACTTGAATACCATCAAATATTTGTGAGACATAATTGAGAGGTCAGTTCATGCACAAAATCCTGCACTGGCAACACTTTTGCAATTATGGATGGCTATAGAGGCAGCATTGCTCAGTATTCCTGCACAGGATTTCCAACGACTTGTTGTGTCCATGCTGTGTCGAGTTGCTGCAGTGTACCAGCCAAAAGGAGGTCTGACATTATATTATGAGGTATTCCATGACTTTTGTCATTTCAGTGTATGCATATTTTTAAACAACATTCATTTCACTTGTTATTTTGAATTTAGAAACATTATACAGGGTGTTTCCATAAGAGCATGCAAAAATTTAACATGACATAGAGGATGCAGTACTGAATGATTTGAGGTATGAAACCTGGGGTTGGAGAAGAGAGCCTAAGGAGATAATAGGCATAAAATCAAATTATTCTGTACTTCTTTTATTCACATTAGTTACAGTTAACTGCAAATACATCATTGACGCAATGGACATACCATTTGTACTGTATCTTACAAAATGTGCTGAAACTGATGGCCATCAACCTCAATGCAAGCATGACTTCAGCGAACAAGATTCTGATGCACCCTGACAAATACCCCTGGTATGTTTTGAATCACATCACAGACAGCTCCAATTTTTGCAACTAATTCCATCTCTGTATCCACTGGCGTCTCATACACAAGTGACTTTAGATATCCCCATAGAAAATAATCAAGCGGATTCAGGTCGGATGACCTTGCAGGCCATGGAATGGGACCTGCCCTTCCAATCCAGTGACCAGGAGATACAGCAGTGAGACATTGTGGACATCCACACTGAACTGAGGTAGTGCACCATTATGTTATATTCACGTCCTCTGATGAACAGCCAAGGGTACATTCTCCAACAAATCAGGGGCAACTCTTCGCACAAACCTCAAGTAAACAAAACCTGCATCATGACTTCACAGTAATCAGACTTGTCTCCCTTATTGTATTGCAGGAAATAAAGAATGTACATGGAAATAAACAGCACAGCATGTGTAAACTTGTATGCATGTTAGTTGTAAATAAGTTGGAAAACAGTAATTCAAGACAAAGTGGTAGACAAGTTTATTTCCATATCCCCTCAAGCTGGCTTCTCCAACCACAGGTTCCCTACCTCAAATTGTTCAGTGGAGCATTCTCTATGTCCTATTACATTTCTGCATGCTCTTACAGAAACACCCTGTACAGTTAAATGGGTTTACAAAACATTACTTATGAATTTAAGTAGGTCGTGAAATGATGTTCACAGTTAATTTTCCTTTGAAATGCACTGATGATGATCCTGTTTTTCTGTGTATGAGCACTGGTGGAATACTTGTGGCCACATGGAAAACCTAAGCTTTCTAGTACACTTCATGTCTTTTCTGCCAGGAGATGTACAATGATATTCCATATGATTTGATTAATAGACTTCACCATACACAGTACAATAATCTCATACTTAAGGAATAAAAACACACATTACATTGATTATTAAATCATAATGTTATATCCCATAAAAAAAACTGGCCATTGCTTTTCAACTATTACAAATAATCCTTCATATATATGCATATGTTTACATTGGCATCAAAACACTATGTAGGATTACTCCAGGGAATAATAATTATAGTACTAATTGGTTAGTAAATGAAATTCATACAGAAAAAAATCAAAAGCACTGACATGACTAATGTTATGGGAGCTACTTCAGTCACCAAGAATGGAAAGCAATGCAAAGTTGCTTCATTTTGGATGTTGTGATAGTCATATTTGAACAGTTGCACATATTCTCTGAAAATTCAGTTATGAATATTGTTCCTTAATTACAGATAAGTGCCATCTGAT